>NC_141993.1:82629326-82887324 GCF_049901715.1 Pseudonaja textilis
AGCCTCAAGGAAAGCCTCTGGAGCCTGGGGAAGGCAAAAACATCCCCCGCCCCGCCGTGGTGCAGGATGCCGACTAGGCCACACCCACCATGGCCACACCCACCCAGCAACCAGGCAGAGAAGTGGTTGCTGAAATTTTTGAAGCCCACCCCCGGGATTGTGCCATCCTTTTAAATCAGTGGGGATTTAAATCAGGAATTCACAGCAGGCTTGCTTAGGATATATCGCACCTCCATCCTGCTATGATTCAGTGATGAATTTTCTCTCCCCCAGCCACCAGGAAATACAAAAGGACCTCTAGAAGATGAAAAGGGTGTCTTCAGCATCCCAATATCTGATCCTGAACAATCAGATAACCTGTCAGCCTTCAAGATCTTCTACTACTGCTTTGCATCTTTTGGCTGCCATAAGTAACGGGGGGAGGAGGGGGAATAACGTCTGGGAAGAGAGCTGGAGGTGTTACATTCTTGTGTGGTGTAAATGAGGAGAGGGGGGAGTATAAATTCCTGCTCTTAAGTTTCTATTTCTCGCTTAGCTTTCTTTTCTCTGCGCAGCTGCAAATCTTTATCAAAATATGCCAAGGTCAACGGACAGAGGCCTCCTCACCACCTGAAGATGACCACATGATCATATTCACAACTTTTAATTGGAAGAATCATTTGAACTATGAGGGGTGGGAATGTTTCCAACACTTTGTATATGTGATCTGCGTGCCTAATTTCCCAGATTCAGAATTCTACTGATGTTACCACTTCATTTTCAGTAAAAGACATCTTTGCTCTAATCTAAAGAGTCTAAGTTTTCTTTCTTGAATTTTGAATGGAGCACCACCTGGCATAACCTTTCCTAGCAGTTTCTTGCAGTTGTTAAGATGTGAGTGGAGTAGAATAGTACCAAGCAGTTTGGCATCTCAAATAGGAGCAGTTTGACTGATGCCCATATCATCAATTGAAGTCATTTTTCAAGTCAAGTCATTCCATTGGTTAATTGTTCTCGCGGTCAGGAAATTTCTCCTTAGTACTTGGTTGCTTCTCTCCTTGATTAGTTTCCACCCATTGCTTCTTGTCCTGCCTTCAGCTTGACTCCCTCTTCTTTGGGGCAGCCCCAGAGATATGGGACACCTCTATCATGTCACACCCTAATCCTTCTTTTCATTAAACTAGACATACCCAATTCCAGTGACTGGTCTTCATATGTTTCAGCCTCCAGTCCCTTAAAGATATGTCCGTGATTTACGGAAACCCTCTCTTTCCATCTGAAAGCAATAAGGCAACCATCTGGATACCAATTGGGCCCATAAACCCAACAGTCATTAGTGTCACTTACCGTTGGAGGGCAACTATGGCTCCCTGTTCATTTTCATTTTCTGCTTGGGTTATTCCAAGAAACTGCCAGGCCTGCAAAATGGGACGTTTGAGCATTATACCATGCTAGGTATCAGCAGAATAAACTCTGGGAAACTATTTTGTTATGAAAGTCATGTAGGTCTTTATTTTAAAAAGCAAGGCTGCAAAAAAAAAAGTCTGCTTTAGTCTGTCAAGATTGATGTCAGGCTCACAAATCAAGAAAGACACACTAGGGTTCTTTATTGTTCTTGACCTACAGACAAAAATCTTACTAAACTAAAGCAGACTACTTGCACCATTAAATCTACACACTGGGCACTCTTAGGGAGTAGCCTCCTTCACTCTCTTTCTCCCACACAAACCACCTAAACTCCTCTGACATGCAGCCCGTCCTTCCTGGGAATCCAGACTACATTCCACCACATCATCCCCTCCATTCTAAATCCTGAATGTCGACTTCAGAACCAATCAGGAAGATGCCAGTTCCAATGGACACAAGGAGATGGTGCTCAAGGGAATATAAAACAGTGTTATCACATTCAAATTATATATGAGTGAGAAAGCACCAAGGCTATGAAATATATTTGGGCTTTTTCTCCAAAATGGAGAAAGCCGAAAAGTGAGGAATGGTTGAATATTCTGATATTAATAGCTCCCTTTCAAGGTTGTTCCCATTGATTAAGTTGACAACATGTCTATGGGTAGTATAGGGGATGACAATAAAAGTTGTTTCAAATAACAATCAAGGAATCAAATAACACTCTAATTAAGGCATTAATAAAGGACAAAACCACACCTCCATCAAAACTGGAGGGGCAAGCTAATGGATATCAACAGAGAGCAAACCAATGGTGGTATGCTACCAGTTCGGACCGGTTTGCCTGAACCAGTACTAAAGAAAGCCTCCAACGATCAGCTGAGAGGAGGAAAAATGTCAATCAGCTGAGAGGAGAAAGAAGAGAAAAGTGCAGGATCGGCCTTCCCACCCGCCACTCTTCTTTATCCTCTCAGCTGATTGGCGCTGCAGGCCTCAGCTGGTGTGGCAGAAGCTGTGCAATCATCGAACCAATAGTAGGAACAGGTAGGATCCCATTGCTGGAGCAAACCCCACACTCACTCACTCACACTGATGATGTTACCTAGTTGGATAATTAAAGGTCTTCAAGAAAACAACCAAGCTCAGAGAGCACCAAGAAGTCCAGAGCTGTTTCTTCACAACCGATAAAAGACTCTGAAGGGAATTTTAACTAGTTCCAGATATTCACCAGGGTAGTTACCTCAGCATCATGTGGGTCTTGGAGAATAGCTGCCTCCAAGTACAGGATGGTGAGGGGCAAGTCCCCTTCTCTCAGTTTTTTTAGTCCCTCTTCAAAAGCACCAGGCCAATCTTTGAAGGGATTTTCAGTGTGAAAGTAATAACCCTGAAAAAGAAAATTAAAGTGCTGGCAGTTAGATATGGACTCTTGCATAGAAAACTATCCACACAATCTTAGGGAGATCTATTCACAAGAACATCTCAATAAGCCTGGGAGTAAAATTGGACTACCTTAAAATCATTTGATTTTAGCCTTTGATTTATCCATGAAGGTGTTTTTGGTAAATGTCTGAACAGCCTGCACATTACTTTATTCAGTGGCTTATTTTCAGCAATGGGACTAAAGAATCCATATGACCAACAAGGTCATTTTTTTCTTCTGAAAATATTTTATGTATCAGATAAGCTACAGTACAAATGACATAACTGTAACTGGAAACGCATCTCCTCCTTTTTTATTTTGCTTCCTCAACTTACAATTTTTTTGCCGATTAAAAAGGGACTTGCACTTGTGTCAGAAGCACTGAGGCACTTCGGGATTGAAAGATTAGCTCAGTTTCATGTCCACAGCAGGAGCGGGAATGAAGGACAGGTGTCATGGTTCCGAGTAATGATCCCAATCAATTCAGACTCTGAGGCTGTAGCTCTTCTCAAAGATCTCCTTGATTGGGTACATCATATCGGCACAGTCAAATGTGGAACCAACTCTGAATATTTCCTGCGCTTTGATATAATTAAAAGAATAGATACTACCCACTCTCCTTAGTGTTACAGGTCACGTAAACCAACCAGGGAAAGTGGCAACCTTTTCAGCACTCCCTCCGGCTGTTACGAGGGCACATTGAGCTGACCTTGGTTCTCACAAGCTTTATTGCTGTTACGTCTGGCACTTTAGAGGAAAACATTCTACACCCTATAGGTTTCCTCCCCCCATATGTGTGGCAACTAAGAAACAAAGAAAGGAAAACATGGCTTCAGCTAAAATCGTTTTGAAAGTTGACAATGGCAGCTCAACTCTGCTCCATGGCAGCACTTAGGTCTCAAACATGGGCTTGCTAACCTCCATCCCGGCATCCTAACCATGTAAGCCACCATGGTCCATAAGTAAAGGTAATGGTTTCCCTTGCACATATGTGCTAGTCATTCTTGACTCTAGGGAGCAGTGCTCATCTCCATTTTAAAGCCAAAGTGCCAGTGCTGTCCGAAGACATCTCCGCAATCATATGTCTGAAGCACGAAATGCTGTTACCTTCCCACCAAAGATGGCCCCTATTTTCTACTTACATTTTTTTATGTGCTTTTGAACTGCTAGTTTGGCAGAAGCTGGGACAAGTAACGGGAGCTCACTCTGTTACACGTTGCTAGGGATTCGAACCGCTGAACTGCCGACCTTTCGATCAACAAGCTCAGTGTCTTAGCCACTGAGCCACCAGAATCCATAGAAAGGAGTTAATTGAAATACATCCATGGTAGAAGGTAATCTCATGGGGGAAAGTGTTCCACAGCATAGGTGCTTTGAAAAGTAGGCCCATTTTCTGGGTCTCAAGAGGTGACCAGTTTTAATTCAGAGCATGCCAACTGCATCAGACCATAGAAACTACTAGGATAGAAGGCCCTTTACAGAACCAGGTCCTATGGGATGATATGCAAATTTGCCTTGTACTGATCTGGGACTACCATAAATATGTTCTCTGTTCTTCAACAATCCCAGGTTACCTTCTCATTAATGGAGACGGCCACTCGTCCTTGTGTTTCTTGGCTGTCTGAAATCCACTTTCTGCGAGCCATTTCTTCCCACTCTGCTTGCATCTTGTCCCAAAACTCTGTGTCTGACTAGGGAAAAAGGAACCAAACAATTCTTTTAGCTTAAGGGCATCTCCTAGTTATTTTTCACTTTCAAAATTGAAAATCCAGAACCTCAAACGTCTTTATATGCAGTCATTCTTTGGAGGGGAGGAGAAAAGGGGAAAGTGGCATCATTTGTGTGTTGCCATTGTGATAACATGACAATATTTTGGCATCTACTAAGGATCTGGATCTTAAGGTGAAGCTTCCCAAGTGGAGAAAATGTACATTTTAGGTTATATTCGTAACAGAGTTATTTCTAGCTTGGCACAACATAACTGGTCCACTTCATAATTAACAAAGCTGCAAATGAACACAAGTTAAATTAAAGAATCTACACACACTGTGCAAATGCAAAATACAGACTTTGAGATCTTTACATGGCCCAGGTAAACTTGCTCTATGGCCACAGCCTACAGCTCTCTCAGAATTTCAGTCAGCCTGAACGGAAGTTGGGAATTTTGAAGGTGCCAGGGGAAGATTAACTTAGATGGTCACTGTCCACGCTCATCCCAGTTTGCAAGTTTGAGATACAGATAGTCCTCACTTACAATAATTTAATGACTATAGCTCCTCACCCAAAGGTGCTTTTTCAAAGGTTTTTTTTGTTGAAGATGTTTCGCTTCTTATCCAAAGGTGGTATTCAACAGGTTCTGACCAGTTCTGGAGAACTGGTAGTAGAAATTTTGAGTAGTTCAGAGAACCGGCAAATGCTACCTCTGACGGTCCCGCTCCATCTATTCTCTGTCTCCCAAGTCCCAGCTGATTGGCTGAGTCTTCTTTTGTTGCCCTCCACAGGACAATGAAGCTAGAAAGCAGGTTAGTGGGGTAGGGAAGGAATGGGGATTTGGCAGTAACCTTCCCCTGCCATGCCCACCAAGCCATGCCCATAGAACTGATAGTAAAAAAATTTGAATCTCACCACTGATCTCATTCAAGAAGTTTCTTTAGCCCTGTGCTGAAGAAGCTTCTTGGAGGAGAAGCAAAATGTCTTAAGAGAAAACCAGAAAGTCCAGTTGCCTCTTGAAAAAAGTACCTTTGGGACAATCATGACCTGGATGACTGAAAATCTTCATAGATATTAGTCTTTTACTTACAGTAATTTAATGAACATTACAACGGCACTGAAAAAAGTGACTTATAACCGGTTCTCACACACCATCCCCGTAGTTACGTGCTCAAAATTTGGATGCTTAGTAACCAGCATTATTTACAACGGCTGCAGCATCTCGGGGTGGGACTGTCATTTGCAACCTTCCTAGGAAACTTCTGACAAGCAAAGTCAATGGGGAAAGCCAAATTTGCTTATTGACTGCATGATGGACTGTAATGATTTGCTTAACAACTGTGGCAAAAAGGTTGTAAATGGGACATGACTCCGTTAACAACTGCCTTGCATAGCAATAGAAATTTTGGCTCACTGTAGTTGTACTACAGGACCACTGTTAAGTCCCAAAATGCTTTTTCAAGAGGGTTAGGGTAAAAGGATTTTGAAGATGTTTCTCTTCTCATCCAAGAAGACGTCCAGAAAAATGCAGACCATTTGCACTTCAGTTTGAGATATAGACAGCACAGACTCATCCCCAACAGCCTGCAACTGGATTCAACAGGGAAGGAATACAGCTAGGGCAGAAAGTGTCTTGCCGAAAGCACAGTTCCACAACACAGTTCTTTCTAAGTTCCAAGAAGGCTCTATATCCACTTGTATTACTCAGGTGAACCTGAGGATACAAGCAAACCTTCAAGTGGCCTCAATGACTCTTTTTTATTGTTGTTAGTTGCAAAATCATGACCGACCCATCACGACCTCATGGACAATTTTCCTCTAGGCCTTCCTGTCCTCTACCTTCTTCTGGAGTCCATTTAAGCTCATGCCAACTGCTTCAGTGATTCCATCCAGCCACCTGACTCTTTAAGAGAATGTAAATGTCTGCAAGCAATACAAGTCCTTCCATTCCCCACCATTCAGTCAGGGCTGAAGAAGCTTCTTGGATGACAAGTGAACATCTTCAAGGAAAAACAAAGTCCAGTTGCCTCTTGAAAAAGCACCTTTGGGACAATCATGACCTGGATGACTGAGAATCTCCATAGACAACTGTTAAGGTTCTTTTATCCAATCTTACTCCTGTCTATTCAAAAGTAACTCGGAGTTTTTGTAATTCTAAGATTCTCTTATGGTTAACATAGCTGTGGGGTTTTTTTAACTAAAAAAGCAAAGACTCTGTCAAACTGAGCATCATATAAATTTCTTAGCAACTGTACAGAAGTGGTTGCCATTTTCTTTTGTTTTTAATACAAGTTTAGTAGAGTGAAGAATAACAATAATACAGAAGTATCACTTGTATATAACACATTAATACATCAAAATTAATAGACAATGCTGACTGGACCAGTTTGTGGCAATGCTAAGGATTGAATTGACTTCCTATAACAGTACACCCAGGAGCAGTTTAGCCAGCTTGTGTAAATAAAAGTTGGCATAGAGTCCTCACACTGAAAAAATCTAGGCAATCTAGTTTTTATGCGCGGTCTTTGGAAACAAGAGATTATTCTGCATCAATCTGCTTTGCCTGCATGCAGAATGAAAACTGGATGAAAAACAAAACAAAACAGGACGGTTCTAAATCTTCACCTCAAATTTAGGAAGCAAAATCATTTCTGCTAGGGATACATAAAATTAACTGCCATCTAATTGCATTCTGGTGCTGTGACACAAGGAACATTTGTAGGAAATACCTTCTGTGGGTGTAGTGAAAGAATCTGAAATGATTGCTGGCTTTTGACATATTCTATTCTATTCTATTCTATTCTATTCTATTCTATTCTATTCTATTCTATTCTATTCTATCCCCTCCCCTCCCTTCCCTTTCATTTTGTAAAATAATTTGATATGATTGCTGGCTTTTGGCATATGAGGAGTTGCCTAGATTCTATTTTGTTCTGTTCCATTCCATTCCATTCTTATTATTGCATGCAATGTGCAACATTTGCAGACTCCAGAATATAGAAAGTTCTATTTTTGCCTTTAGCATAGTGATGAATGTAGGTATGTCTTTCTCAACAAGAAACTTTGCAAATGTACTGGATTGTAGTCTCCATAATCCCATAAAATATAAGACTTCATTCATTCATTCATTCAATTTTTTATAGCTGCTTGTCTCAAGTAATGACCTTCGATGACTTACAAATTGAAAACTATACAAACAATTCATAAAAAACCATATAAAAAAAATCCAAAAGAAATTTGAGAGTTGGAATTTCAACACCATCTATCCAAAGTATACCAGAGGAAGAAGGCTCAGATAGAACTCTAGAAGCCATTAAAAGTGGAATAAATCTTAATCCCAGAACATTCTTTAATTTTCTTGATTCCATGTTAAAATAAAACATTCAAAGTTTGGCAGGTCGTTATGCTGGTTTGATCCACAGCAGACAGAATGAAACAAACAAATGGGTGTCCAGTTATTTATGTAGTTAATGCATTTTAGTAACAGCTAGGGAAGAGAAAATAGAACTGTACAGACTGAGTGGCTTCAGAAAAAAAAATTAACAGCAGATAAGGGAATAGAAAAACAAGACAGACTCCTTTGGTAGTAAAAAGAATATAAATGTTTAAATAATTAATGCTGAACAGATAAAGTCTGCATTTTTTCCTACCAACTTTCATTCAATTGAATGCATGAGAATTATGATAGTCAGATAAATTCTGATGGAATAAGAAAGAAAGGAAAGTGACCTTGAGAGATGTATAGACCCCAATTGCCAAGGAAACAAAGGCTAAAACATTACAGCAACAGAAGTCCAGAATGTCCAGATAATGATCAGAAGTGACTCAGATAGATATCTCCCTAACTGCACATATTTAAATGCCTTTGAATCATGAATTTCTCTGTAGTAGTTAAGGCACCGGTTTAGAAAAAGAGAGGGTGTTAGTTCTAGTCCTATCTTAGCCATAAAGCTGACTGGGTGACTTTGGGCCAATCACCAGGAGACTGGGAGTTCTAGTCCTAAACAAAATAAATAAATGCAATACTACTGGATAAATAAATGAACTAATGCATACATTTATTCCTTGCTATTTGTCATTTTTAAGACTATCTTTTTATTTCCCCTACAATAATGTTGTGTTTTTTGTCTAGTGATTATAGAAATACTCTAAAAAATGGTGTCATTTATACATATAGGTTTATTCTTCCTGTCCCGTTCCTTCCCTTCCTTTTCCTTCTTTGTTTCCTTTTGTTTCTTTTTCCTTTCCTTTCCTTTCCTTTCCTTTCCTTTCCTTTCCTTCCCTTTCCTTCCCTAGTTTTCCCTTCCATTCCCTTTGCCCCTTTCCTTCCCCTTTCCCCCTCACCTCCCCTTTTAAAATCCATTCTAAAATTCAAATAAGGTCTCTCTAAATTACATTTCTGACTAATGGTCCTTGCCACCCTGAATACTATGGTATAAAATTGTTTTACTTATCTCTTTAAGTAAAGTATTCCAGAGACGATGCTACTAAAATCAGCCTCTTTTGTGATTCTATGCTCTGTAATTCACTAGCACTTTATGGCTATCTGGAATCTAAGCCTGGAATAGGCAAAAAAAGCTTATCTCTCATATGTAGCTAAGAAAATCTTAAAATGCACAATATTATGCATTCTGTTCTTAGAAAGGGATGTTTATGGAATATTGCAAACATTTGGCATTTCTATAGCGCTGCCAGACCATTTCATGTTATCTCAATAGCTCCTTATTATTTTATTTATAATGCCCCTAAGACCATTTTCTAGACCGAAAATGCAGTTTAAATAGTCTATACCAGGTACTGGAAAAAAACCAGTTTCTTATATTCCTTAATAGCAATAAAAGAAACTGTGGATAAAGTTTCAATCTACATTTGAGTGTTATGGTAGCCACAAATGGGGTCAAAAAAGTCAAGATGGCAGCTATTTTTTTAATTCCTTTCTGCCTGTGGGATTGTGTTTGCATCACCTTTTCTTCCTTACAATTTGTATTGATAGAAAGGCAAAGGGAAAAAAAAGTATTACAAATATTGCTGCCAATTTTTCTTCCTTAAAATTTATATCTATAGAAAGGAAAAGGAAAAAAAAGTATTCAAAATATTGCAGGTAATCCTTGACTTACAAGCATAATTGAGCCCACAATCATGGCCATAAGTTGTAACAGTCATTAAGAAGGTCACCATATGTCTGAGTACAATTTTTATTTTGCAGCCTTTAAGTCAGAGGTACCCAACCTGTGAGCTGCGGCCTACTACTGGGCCGCAGCCTATGTGCAACTAGGCCGCATGAGTAGCTGGCCGGCCCATATGCACAGCCCCGTTCGTGCGAGCCTCCCGGGCGCTCAGGGCCTCATTCATGCGAGCAACGGGAACGGCTGTCCCCCCACAAAACCATCCTCTCTTTCCCCTCTTCCCCCTCTGGGCCACCAACCCAGAAAGGTTGGGGAACTCTGATTTAAGTGAATGGTCATAAAATGAACACGGTGTTTTTAAGTGACTTCAGCAGTCATTAAGTTAACACTACGGTTGGTCAACCCATAAAATATTTATATGGCCTTTTTAGAGTTGTCAACAGAAAGGGAGGGGGGAGCAGTGTGGCAGCTTGGAAATCAAAAGTGCATTCCATAAATAGTTTTCAAAGATAGTAACTAGGTGACTGAAGTTTCTGCCGCGCAAAATTCTAACTGGAGAGCATGATTGATGACCTTGGCTGTGGGTGTGTCCCATTGGAGAATATGAATTATGATACACCCAGGGGGTGGGGGAAACCAGGGCTAAGGGTGACAATGAATGATGTGTCTCAGAGTTGGCTACACCCAGGCAGTGCTGGACATGTTAACTCCCAATAAATCCTTTTGAAGTTTTGGAAGTTTGGCTCGAGACTCATGATTTAATTGGGGTAACTGCCGGAATCCTGACACAGTCATTAAGTGAATCCATTGTTTGCTATTGGTTCGTTTTATTGCCAGAAAATAGAAATAAACACCAGTTTCTGTCAAAAACATCACAAAACATAGTCTCATGTTCATGAGATGCTTTAAACCGCCATAAATGCAGACCGGTGGCTGAGTACCTGTAACATGGTCACGTGTCTACAAAAGGGGAATCAGAACTTCAAATTTGGGTCATAAGTTCTGGTTTGAGGGATCTTGTTAAGCACTGGGGAACTCAGGAGATTCAGGCAATTCAAATGAGTATAAATATTTATTGCAAGCTTAAGCTCTCTACAAGAATCTGAACAACTAACAGTCAAGGGAAATGAGCAGGAAATAAAAAAGGCATCCAAGGTGGGCTGGACTTACACATCTTGTGAGAAGACTTATGACAGGTTTGACCCCTCCCTCAGGCTCAACTTGGTCACCTCCTACATCTCCTGTTATAACTTCAAACAGTTGCTAAACAACTGGTTGTAAGTTGAGAACCACCCATATTTCTTTCTTAAATTATGATATTGGTCATAAGTGAGGGAGTGAGGGAGGGAGGGAAGGAAGGAAGGAAGGAAGGAAGGAAGGAAGGAAGGAAGGAAGGGAGGAAGGAAGGAAGGAAGGAAGGAAGGAAAAATGCTGAGTTTCTCACTCCTTCTCCCAATGATCTATCTGGGTGGTGTTGTAGAAGAGTGTTGTGGAGGGTTATGTGCTGCACTTGGTTAATTGTGAGACAGCCACAAGTTCTGGAAATCCAAACTGTACTTTCTTATTCAGAGTACGGCACACAGTTCAGTTCAATATCTGCTAGACTTCAAATAGAAGCACAAGGGGCACATTTTGTAATTATGAGAGAAGAGGAAAGTCAGGTGTTCGGGGAGATATTTACCACCACTCCATCCTTCCATATTTACATTGCTTTAATTCGTTTACTGTTTGCAAACGTGCCCAGGTTTGAACTATTTTAGTGCTGTGCATTTAATGGAGATATTTTCTTAACAAGCGATCCCTTCTAGCTGATAGTGAAGGGTAGAAGAGACAGGACGATTTTCCTTTCAGTTTTCTCCTTGGCAAACTGCCACTAAAGTAATTAATTTCTAATTTTATCAGCAAACACACCCTGTGATTAAGTTCAGTCCCTTCTTGTCCATTTCCAAAGGACTCCAGAATTATTTTTTTTTGCTTTGTTTCATATCAAATAGATGGAGTAAGCTCAGAATTGGGGCTGTAAAGACTTTTTCCCCATGACACTCTACGGAAGTGAAAATTGGATTTTGAAGAAGCCAGCTAGAAAGTGCGTTGATGCTTTTGAACTTTGTTATTGGAAAAGGCTGCTGGGAATACCATGAACAGCCAAGGAAACAAACAAATCGATCACAAAACAAATCAATCCGGAATTGTCACTTGAGCCACAAATGAACAGGGTCAAATTGTCATGTTTTGGATACATTTCTATAATGCTAAGACAGGTGCAGAGATGGGCTTCACAAAATTTAACAGCTGTTTTGCCTAGTGCAGAACCGAAAATATGACTGCACGCTTCAAACTCATGGCAATTTCATGCACGCAACTTCCAGCACACCTTCTCGGGCAGCCATGGTGAATAGAGCGAGCGAGGTGCAGAAATAAGCTGGGCTGGGTGGGTGGGGCAAGCAAGCCAATGAGTAAGATATATAGGATGGGATAGCACTGAGGCAGTTGGGGGGCCCCAGCCGGTGGTCGGAATTACCAGTACGGGTGAACCGGTCTGAACCGGAAGCAGCCAACTTCTGGACAGGTGAAAGAAAACTGAAGAAGGACTATGGCTAGCATGCTGACCTAATAGGAAGGCATAAATAATAATAAGGTCACACTGATGTGTTTAGCTAATGGATTATTACTAATCGCACCATGCTGTAATTTCCATTGGGCCTGCCTTTTGGGGTATCTTGTCTTTGCAATGCAGTTTAAGCTCTGGTTGAGCTTAGGCATAGGGCCGCTGGGCTTTGTTTGGTACCCAGGACATTCTGTATTTAAGTTAATAAAATTATGTCTTATCTTCAAAGATATGTGGTTGCTTTATGTGAGTCAGATTTGGGCCACAGCCATATACCAGTGATGGCTAACCTTTTTGTTGTCACATGACAAAAGTGCGGTATCTGCTGTGCATGCCTGTACCCATAATGCAATGAGTGCATGACCCCCTGCCCCCTGCACATGCTGCATGACCCCCCCTGTGCCTCACGCCTTTGTGCATGCACATGTGTCTCCCAGACGTGCATCTCACCCCCTGTGCATGCATGGCAGATACCTGACAATCAGCTGGCTGGCAGGGGGTGTGCGTGCATGCACAGTAGATCAGTTCTGGGAGATAGCTCGCATGCTGGCAGAAATGGTTCTGCATGCCACTTCTGGCACACATGCCATAGGTTCACTATCACGGCCATATATTTTACTTTGTTACTCTGTGAAATATTCGATGCACATAGAATACTAGCAGGGCAGAGACAAAGATTAGCAGATACTTTCCTTCATAGGCTCTCTTTGAGAAAGGAAAAAATATCTCTGACTTCCTTGCTAGCAGCCAACATCTGGTTCTTTTGGACAGTGGGGAAAATTGAGTTATTCTTGAAGTAGTAGCATCCAGGGACTGTATTATGATTTTATTGATGTGCTCTTTGTGGTTTGAGATTTGATTTAATTGCATTAGAACTTTAATATTGTAATGAAGAGTGTAAGCTGCTTAGAGTCATTGTTTGATTGGGTCAGCATATAAGTCTTAGTAATTTTTTGTTTTAAATGTAAGTCATTTACTTTTTACGTAGTTACTTGCATTGTAATATGGGTCATATTTCTGCAACTATCCATCCTTCTAGTGGGACATTTAATTGCTGGGTTTCAATGTTAACCAAGGTTTTTGCTTACATTGCCTTACGCTTTTATGAATCACCCCATTTCTTAATTTTTTTATTTTAAAAAGAATATTTACCATCAGGTCCACATAGGAGGGTCCAATTAAACTGATTTATTGCTAATCATACCTATCTTTTCAACTAACAATTCTCATCTGCTTGGATTTAGATAAGGGTCAATGGAATTCAAGGGGGGTTGGACTTATTTCACTTGTGACTTTGTAGGGATTCTAGGCTGATTCCTCTTTTAATTCTGCCCCCAGGTTCTGCCACTCCTTCTCCTATGCTATTACAGTGTGGGTAGTCCTTGATGTAGAACACTTAGTGATCATTGGAAGTTACAATGGCACAGCTAGAAGGAAAAAAGAAGGAAGACCAGGGAAATCTGGCTAAAATTAAAAGAAATAATAAAGCTGAAAAAGTTAGAGATAAGGGCTAGGGATTTTATAAGGGGGATACCACATGGAATATATATTGGTATTTTGTTTAAAACTTGCTGGGAAATATCTTAGGAATGTATAATTACATATATATATATATGAGTATGAACTGTATATGAAATATGCTGTTATGAACCCTTTTTTTGGAGGATTAAAACAAGGAAATGGAAATGAATTAAAAATATGATTATTAATGATTATACGTAAAGTGAAGATAATATGAGATATATTAAGAAGCTATTTTAATGATTTATTGGAGGGGATACTTTAATATACATACATTTAAAAATATACAGTTATCATTTAATAGATATTAGAAGTGTACAATGAGAATATTTTATTATGATCACAGTAAGGGAATGGAAAATACCATGTGGATCCTAAATATATTGGCTTTATTTTACTTTTATTCTTTTTAGATTGTTTATTATATATCGGCTTAGAGAAAAATTAAGGATAATAATGATGTGTAATGTAAAATAAAATAGGTGGTAAGCTGAAAATGGAAATAATAGGGGATAAAGAATTGAAAACTTATGTGTGGATGAAATGATATTGATATTGAATCAATGAACCGAAATATGAAATGCAAATTTATGTAAAGATGAGTGAAATGGATAATAATATGAGCTGATATGATATAAGATTAATGGAAATAAAACCATGACTATGTACAAGTCTTATAATCTGGAAACATGTTGCCCACGTGGAAAGGTGTGTAAAATAAAATAAAAATCTGTTTATGTATATATATAAAAAGAAGAAGTTACAATGGCACTGAAAAAAGTGACTTACGAATATTTTTCACACTTATGACCCCCAGGGTGATTTACATTCGGATGCTTGAAAACTGACTCACATTTATGATAGTTGCAGTGTCCCGGGGTCACGTGCTCACTTTTCGTGACCTTCTGACAAGCAAAATTAATGTGGAAGCCAGATTCACTTAATAACCATGTTACTAATTGAACCGCTTCTATGATTCACTGAACAACTGTTCAAAGAAAAGTCAGAGAGTGGGGCAAAACTCACTTAACAAATGTCTCATTTAGCAACATACATTTTGGACTCAATTGCGGTCATAACTGCAACCTGTACTGCAACCATGAAAGATAAAAAAACAGAGAAAACAATATATAAAAACCAATGAAAAATGATGATATCCAACAAACAGTTATGAAATTGTAGTGCCAGAAGAAACAAAAAGAAAATTAAAAATAATAAAATATTAAATAAAGAAAACCCTCCAGAAAAATGGGCATATTAGATGAATATAAACCATCTTCTACATCACACATTCATTTAAACAGTTAAAGAGCCATAGCGGCACAGTGGTTAGAGTGCAGTACTGCAGGCTACTTCTGCTGACTGCTGGCTGCTTGCAGTTTGGCAGTTTGAATCTCACCAGGTTCAGGGTTGATTCAGCCTTCCATCCTTCTGAGGTGGATAAAACGAGGACCCATATTGTTTGGGGCAAGAGGCTGACTCTGTTAACCACTTAGAGAGGGCTGCAAAGCACTTTAAAGCGGTAAATAAGTCTAAGTGCTATTGATATTGTGCTCTTAATCAATATTCCCAGTTAAGTAGAATGCAAGTGGCCAATTTTAGGAGATGGGTCCTCGTTCCCATTGAACTAGTTCTTGAAATGCCAAGGAATACCTCAACGGCAGCTTTAGCGCGTTCAAATTCCTCTTCCATGGAATGATTTCGGGATAGGAGTGGTTTTCCCCAACATTGTTCTTTGGTTGACCGGCCCTGGAAGAACATCAGAGTCAGAAAATAAGGCAAACTGAAGCATGATATTCATTGAAAGAATCAGAATCAGTCAATGCTTAGGGCTAAGTTGAGGTTTGTATCTGGAATAAATATATTTTCAAATGGAGCTTCTCTTCTACTAGTGATTGCATCCATGCATTTTTCTTAGCAGCACTAGGGTGTAAAAAAAAGTATTTCTTTATTCAAATTTACTATAGCTGCCCAACTTCCATGGACTCCTAAGTTTGTTATTCCTTTGTCATTGTTTTTGTTTTTCTTCTTCTTATGGATTAGTCTAATAATTCCCCAATGGTTTCCTACTCAAATACTAGCCAAGGTGACCCTACTCAGCTTTCAAGATAAGCCATACTTAAATAGATGCTGACAACTCTTGAATTTGCAGTTGTGATATTTGGTCTAGGAACTGTGAAGCTGTTATTTTTTTTAGGACATCTTATTCTACTCTCAATTACAGGTAGTCAGATCAACAGATCTGACTAGATTAACAGAGTTGGAAGGGACTAGGTCATCTTGTCCAACCCCCACCATTTCTGACAGATGGCAGTCTAGTCTCTTCTTGAAAGCCTCCAGTGATGAAGCTCCCACATCTTCCGTCTGCTTTTCCCTGAGAGCCAGCTTATTGTTTTCCTTTGCTGTTCTCTCCTTTCCTCTCTGTGCATGCATGCATTTGGGAATGGGCTCCATCTCTTCCTCCCTCTCACTCAGCTCAGGCCCTGAAGACAGCTGCCTCTCCACCTGGGACAGGACGGAAGGCCCTGCCTCTGCCTCTGATGCTATTTCCTTATCAGAGCCTTCCAAAGGCTTATCTCTCCATCTCCTCCTTGTCTGACTCTGCTGCTAGCTTTGCTGGCAGCTGATGGGCCACAACAAATACAAAGTAAGTATGTTAGTTATCAAGTTACAAAATCGAAGTCATGTGCCCCTCCCTCACAAGTGCTTGGTGGGGAGGGGGAATATTTTGAATAGAATGGAAAGTACTTTGCTAGATGAAAGCTGGAATCATGGCTGCCCACCAACAATATTGGTGGCCAAAGGCCAAACTTTGTCTCATTGTTAACTTCCATCAGTTTTCCATTTGCCTGAAGTGAAGCCATTGCTTGATCATAGACCAGTTCTTTGTCAACAGCACTGAAGCCCATATCAAACGTTTTCTCATCAATCACGGCTTCTAAGCCCCTCACTGATTACATTTTCCACTTTGGCCAGGCAGTAGTTATTTGTCGATACTATCCCTAGCTTTTTCCTTTGTTCCGGCTCTATCTTTGGATTCCTCCCACGGGAACAAGTACAATGCAAGTGTATAAGCCCTTTTTTCATTTAAAATAAAAAGCCCTTTCTAAACTCACGGACGTGGTGAAAAGAAATTTCAACTTTCAATGCAGGGATAAGCTACGGAGTGACTTAAAAACGTTGGCTTTGCTAAGCCCGTGATTTCCATACTTCTCTGAGGTCAAACTCATTAACCAGATGTCTTTCCAACAAAAGGGGGGGAAACTACATGTGCTTACATGGTTTTTCATTGGATCATTATTATTCTTGGGGTTACTCAGTTGTAAAGAGTTGCCAGAGTGCATAAAACACAGAGCTAGGTGTTGGCTTTTTTTTTTTCCTCCTTTGGGAGGATGAAAAGGATCTGCTAATCTTAGGCTGAGTGCTACTCAATGAAGAACAAGTTGGAGCAGGCTGGGGGCTGGGGCATTCTGGGAGTTGAAGTCCACATAACTTAAAGTTGCCAAGGTTGAAAAACGCTGGGTTAGAGCATGCTGCCTCACAATTCTCAGCTAGTTAAGATGACAGTGGAAGTGGTACTGTGTAATAGGTGCACAGGAGCATAAACAGGTATGTAAGGTATAGCCTTAATGGGCCATTAGACTGATTAATATCCATAAATTAATCTCAATGCAAGGTTATCTGGAATGCAGATAGTTTTTCTACTACTGCTAAGCATATAGTGACGAGAAATGGCCTCTATCCGTATGCTCATGCACATTTCCCAAAGGTACTTTTTCAAAGGGCAACTGGACTCCTGTTTTTCACTGAAGACATTTTGCTTCTCATCCATAAAATATAACCTAATAACAGAGTTGGAAGGGACCCTGAAGATTTTCTAGTCCAACTCTCTGCTCAAGCAGGAGACCCAATATCATTTCAAACAAATGGTTGTCCTGTCTCCTTTTGAAAGCCTCCGACGATGGAGCCCCCACAACTTCTGAAGGCAAGCTGTTCCATTGGTTAATTGCTCTCATCATTTCTCCTTAGTTCTAGGTTGCTTCTCTCCTTGGTTAGTTTCCGTCCATTGTTTCTTGTCTTGCCTTTTGGTGCTTTGGAAAATAGTTTGACCCCCTCTTCTTTATAGGAGCCCTTCAAATATTGGAACACTGATATCATATCTCCCCTAGTCCTTCTTTTCAATAGACTAGACAAGCAATTTGTCAACCCTGAATGAACCTTGCTGAAGCTATCTTGGAGGCTTCAGAACTGCCACACAGCAGTGGAAAGGGGGAAATAGTCAGACGGACTAAAACAATAAAGTTTTCCTGTGGGAACCAAGGACATTCTCACAGGTGGCTGGCCAGAGGACGAGTAAGTAACCCAGCAACTGGTAAGCACCTGGATTGGACAGTGTGACCAGTGACTTGTGGGGAAGGGGAAAACTTTTACTTTGAATTAGGTGAAAGCTGTGGGAAACCTCAGAATTGGCTTTCACCAGTTTGTGCCAATATGATGTATCCAATAAACTGTTCTTTGGGGAACTCAAGTGCTTCGGAGTTTGTTTTCTATGGGTGCATTACTTGGAACACTGACACAATTCCTGTAACCATTCTTTGTATGTTTTAGCCTCCTAATCATTGTTGTTGCTGTACATTGTACATTGTTGTACTCTTTCTGAACCAAAGAAGCTTCTTGGATGAGAAGCGCAACGTCTTCAAAAGAAAAAACAAGAAATTCTAGTTGCCTTTTGAAAAAGCATCTTTGGGACAACCATGACCTGGATGTCTGAGAATCTCCATAGATGTTCATGGATATTCAACACATTTCATCAGTCTATTGGTCGTTTAATATAGGACACTTTCTGCACCTATGGAAGGACTGGAGACCTGATGTACCACAATGGTTAAAATGTATTTCTAGTATCTGACCTGAATTGGTATTAAGCAAACTCAAGTCCTTGTAACAACATTTATGGCAGGGTGATTCCCATTCATATCCCTGCTGCATTACTGAGATATTCTTTATTCTGAATAAAGTATGTCCCAAATTCAGAGTTGCTCTGCAACTATCACCATTTTTTTAAAAAAATGTTGATTTAATTCTTGTTTATGTTAAGTATGCACGTCCTTAAAATCAGTCAACTGATAGAATCAAAAACAATCTAGCAAGAGTTCAGAGGTTAAATCTGACAGAATTAAACATACATTTTTTTAAAGGCATGCTTTCTTCAAGTGTCTTTGATCTTTGTGCAACATACTTGAACGTGCATTAATTTATATGAACTTTTCCAGATGGGAATAACTGATCCCAGTGTTTGATTGATCGACTGACTGATTCAGCATCAGAATATTTCCTGTTCACTGCTATTCTGAAGAATGGGTGAATTCTCCTTCAGGGTAATATTTAACATTTAATATATGTTACCCCAATGATTTCTGTGCACTTTCAAGTAGTTGTACTTGGAAGATACATCAGCAAATGACATGGCTAGAGTAACATCCTTGCTCCTGAAAGGGAATGGGACAACTTGCCACAGCCAACTTGCTGCGGCCAACTAGGGGTGGGATTCTACCAGTTCGAACTGGTTCAGGCGAACCGGTGGTTCCGGTGAGCATTTGGCACCACCCATCCACCCCTGCCCTTTCCTGTCCTTTATATCCAGATGTTTTAGCACAGCTGTTTCACACATCAGAGTGATTTGCTGTGCATCAGCTGTTTTACTCACCAGGGATACAGCAATGGAGTTGAAAATGGGCTTCTTAAAATGTAGAGCACACCCGTGAACTGCACATTTGGCATGTGCGCACATAAAGCACACGTGCGCATGTGAAGCACGTGCTCACTGAATTGGTTGTTACACTGGTTGAATCACACCACTGTGGCCAACTTGCAACAGACAACTCATCACGGCCAACTTGCCATGGGAAACCCCACCGCAGAATAATTTTAACAATTCTATTTAATTAAATAAAAAAGATTTTAATTTTTGCCATTCACATTTCATTCTGTCTCTCCCTTTGCACCTTTTCTTTAATGGCTCTATTCCACCAATTCTTTGATATTAGTGTAACTCTAGTCCTATGACGAGTTGTCTTGCAGCGAGTTGGCCGTGGCAAGTTGGCTGTGGTGAGTTAGCCATCGTGAGTTGGCCATGGTGTTTTGGCCATGGCAAACTCACCGTGCGAATTGTCATAGACCCAAAGAATTAAACTCAAAAGGTTTCTATTGCTAGTTACCCAGATTATTGTTGTGGTTCGCCAGTAGCCTGTGCAGACAGCAGCGGAATTGGACAGTGGGGAAGAATGGGGATCAGTCAGGGAGTCTGGAGAGGACTTGGATGATGGGGCCAGGACCATCTGGATGTGGGGTGCCTCCAGAGTCTGGCAGCAGTGAGTCAGAGGACCCAGGGGAGCACGTGTGTGCAGAGCTGCTAGAAGGAGAGAGCAGCTGAAAGAAAAGGGGCGACTCGGGAGTAAGGCTGGGAGGCAATTGCCCCTCCCAGAAGGTATAAAGAACAGACAAAGATGATGAAACCTTTGCAGGAAGCAAAGTAGTTCGTTCGGTTCAGATTCATTCTTGAAGCTCTTTGTACTTCAGTTGGGTTTTTTTCTAGTTCATTTGATACTTCTGTTATTGGCAGCACTTCCCAGGAAAGAAAGGTGGGTGCTTATCTCACGGGACTGTTTGAGATTAATTCCGGCTGGGAATGAAAACAATTCCCATCATTGCAATAAAACAAGACTTGTTTTTAAAATAAGCGTGTGCATAATTACGGTCTAGGAAGCCTTGGTCAGGACAATTATGACATCCATGCATGGAGGTTACAGTTTAACATAAAGAGATTATAGTTTAACATAAACATAATTTGCCTTCTGTAACATGCAAATACACAATACAAGAAAAAGAGCAACTTTGCCATTGCTAACTTAGCAGTTGCAATGATTCACTGACCAATCGTGGCAAGAAAGTTCATAAAATGGGGCAAAACTCACTTAACAACTGTCTCCCTTAGCAGCACAAATTTGGACTCAATTATGGTTGTTAAGTTGCTGTAAGTTTGTACCTGTAGATCCTGGACTGCTTTTATAAATGCATCATACAAATATTACATTAAATGTCAAATACTATTAATATTACTAATAGCATGTAATTATGCAGATATCAGGATTAATACTATTGATTTGCAAAATATGAGTATTATCTGGAATATTCCATACTTTTGGCCTGCTTCAAAACAGGACTAATTGAATTAAATGCCCCCTCTTACCTTTGGTGCGGGGGCTAATTCTAAATCTGTGGTTGAAATCGATTCTAATGTGGTTTTACTGGTGGCCAGTTCAGGCTGCGACCTGTTTTCTGCCAACCTACAAAAGAACAAAATGTCAACTTTGAAAATTGTACATCCTCAGACTGCAACACCAACATAGCTGGCCTTGATTACATCACTTCCAAATCATGGTTCAAAGCCCTTTCACAGTAAACAAAATTCAGGGTAAAAAAAAAAAATGGATAGCAGCAATTTAAGAAAGACCTCGAGTTCTCAGCATTTGGCTGCATTAGGATTTGAGTGAGGGTAGAGGAGAGGATTATGTCCTTCCCCCACATTTATGTATTTTGTGAAGAGAACTGGGCTGCAAACTCTGAAAGGTGAGAAGCAACAGTATTCTGATTTCTACCTTGGTTCGTGAATTGCTCATTTGCTAAGTTCATAATGCTTTCAAAATGTGCTACTTCTGACTTTTAAAAATTATCTCTCCCTCAGCTATCTATTTATTCATCTTCTCTGTCCACCCACCCACCCATCTTCTAGCTAACATTTCTCTCTTATCTATCATCTATCACCTATTTGTCATCTATTACCCATCTATCATCTCTATCTCTATCTCTATATCTGTCTGACCGTCCGTCCGTCCATCCATCCATCGATTCATCCATCCATCCATCCACCCTCCACCCATCCACCCACCTACCAGAGGTGCTATTCAACCAGTTCGCACCTATTTGGGCGAACCGGTAGCGGTTATTTGGCATGGGTTGCCAAACCAGTGGCAATCCTTGGCTGGCCATGCCCCCAACCCGGTCGCCCGAAGTCACTTGAGATGTCACTTGTGATCGCTCTCCTAGCTTTCCATTCCCCACATCCTCTTTCTCCCCAAGGAAAAGGAAGAAAGGCATGGACGCTACTCACTTTCCCTCTGTGAGTAAAGTGCCTGGAGTGAGAAGGAGTGCGGTCTGACAGAGGGGGTGGGGGTAAATCGAGCCTTGGAGCACTTTTTCAACGTAAAAGAATCCACTCAAGCCTTGAAGAAATTTAAAGGAGCTGCTTCCAAAATGCTTGTCTGTTAAGTGCTGTGTGTGTGTGTGTGTGTGTATGAAAGAAAGAAAGAAAGAAAGAAAGAAAGAAAGAAAGAAAGAAAGAAAGAAAGAAAGAAAGAAAGAAAGAAAGAAAGAGGAAGGTAGAGAAAGAAAGAAAAAAAATAGGGAGAGAGAGATAAAACTGTGTGCTATTATTTTTCATTATTCCGTTATTTATCGTGTGTTAATATTTTACACTGTCCCTACACCTAGAGTGGTTTTTCTGCCTCTCTTTTGCCCAGGGCTACCACATATTTTTCAGGGTTTACATGCACTCAATGTCAATAGTCCAGAGCATAAAATACACATGTGTTTAACATGAATTGAAAGGGACCTTGGAGGTCTTCTAGTCCAACCCCCAGCTCAGACAAGAAAACTGAGGATGCCAAACTCTGAGCAGAAATCCTGGGAAAGGTGTCAGAATAATACTTAGAAGGGACCTTGGGGTGAACCCTATACCATTTCAGAGAAATGGCTGTCTAGTCTTTTCTTAAAAACCTCCAGTGTTGGAGCACCCAGAACTTCTGGTGACAGGCAGTTCCACTGGTTAATTGTTCTCACTGTCAGGAAGTTTCTCCTGAGTTTTAGGTTGCTTCTCTCTCTTCAGTTTCCATCCATTGCTTCTTGTTTGCCTCCTGGTGCTTTGGAAAATACCCCCCGCTTTCTTTGTGGCAGCCCCTTAAAAGCCTGTTGCCTATGTCACACTCTTGGGTAAAGCATGTGAGCCATTTCCTCCTTTCAGTGGTCCATGAAAATACATCTATAGTATGCAAATAATAAAGTCAAAAAAAGGTGAACAACATTTTTACAGAACTATAGATAAGTTGAAGCTGGACGACAAGGAATGGCTGGGAGGGGAGGGGCCAGGTGAGGCACCCCTTGATGTGAGTGACATTCAGTTGGCCACGCCCACCCAGTCACATGACCACCAAGCACGGCCACCCAGTCACATGACCACTAAGCCACACCCACCTAGTCACATGACCACTAAGCTGCATCCACCTAGTCACATGACCGCAAGCAACGCCCACCAAATAAGCCATGCCCACGGAACCAGTAGTAAAAAATTTTGAATTCCACCACTGCTACCTACCTATCTCTATTTTCCACCCACCCACCCATCTTCTAGCCATCATCTCTCTTATCTATCATCTATTTATTACTCATCTATTATCTCTCCCTCTCTCCTGTATATCTATCTATCTATCTATCTATCTATCTATCTATCTATCTATCTATCTATCTTCCATCCTTCCATCCATCCACATAACTCCATTGATTCCAAAAAGCTTAACATATATACAATTGTTCATCCTCAAGGTGACAGAAATACAAACAATTGTAAGAATGAGCCCATGGATTTGTTATAATCCATGAGCTTTTGTTTTCCGACCATTTTGTGTTTGTTTTCTGACCATTTTAACTTTAAAGTACTCTTAAACATTTCTCTTTGTTCTCTTCCTGTAGTGTATTATTATACGATGCACACATATCTTGTTCTGGGCTTCTCTTTGCCTTCCCATTGATTTGGGTGATCTCCTTATGGTCATGAAAGTCAACTAAACTGCAGGTGTAGGATGGCAGGCTATGAATGGTGTATTGCTGAGGAATTAACCGCAGGTTGCCCAGAATCTGTACAATAAAAGAATAACAAAGTTGGAAGGGACCCTGGAGGTCTTCTAACCCAACTCCCTGCTCAATCAGAAGACCCTATAACATTTCAGACAAGCAGTTGTCCACTCTCTTCTGGAAAGCTTCCAGTGATAGAGCAATCACAACTTCTGAAGGCAAGCTGTTCTACTGCTGTATTTTTTTCTCACTGTTAGAATGGTACAGGTAGAATGAGGTAGGATGATTCATCTCACCCAATGACAGGATTGGTCTCAGATAAAGTTAAAAGTGCAAATTACCACATAAATTCTTTTGGTGGAGCTTTAGAAGATGACGATTTTCTCTCAGAACCTGAAGGACCTTTGCAAACTCTTTCTCCACGATGCTTGACTTCATCCCATTTTTCTAGCTGAGCCTGGATATTGGCTAGATAAGGTAAAAGAAAATGAATTTTCAGGACAAAAGCATATATACTGCATCAAGTGTCAACTCATAAAATATTTCTATGGTCTTTTTAGAGATGCCAACAGAAAGGGAGTGGGGGGGAAGGGGTTTGAAAGAGCCGTGCGGCAGCTTGGAAATCAAAAGTGCATTCCATAAACAGTTTTTCAGAGTTAGTAACTAGGTGACTGAAATTTCTATCGTGCAAAGATCTAAATGGAGAACATGATGGATGACTCTTGGCTATGGCTGTGTCTCATTGGAGAATATGAATTACGATACACCCAGGGGGTGGGGAAACCAGGGTCAGTGAATTATGTGTCTCAGAGTCAGCTACACCCAGGCAGTGCCGGACATGTTAACTCCCAATAAATCCTTTTGAAGTTTTGGAAGTTTGGCTCAAGACTCATGATTTAATTGGGGTAACCGCCGAAATCCTGACATCAAGACTCTCATCAGCTAAGCTAGATGTCTTGTAGTTTTCTTAGCAACAGCAACACAGGAGTAGCTAGCCAGAGGTAGTCCTTGACTTACAATTGTTTAGTGACTGTTCAAAGTTACAATGGCACTGAAAAATTGTGACGTATGACTCTTTTTCACACTTACAGCTGTTGTGCTCAGGTAGGGCATGTCAATTTTTTCAACTTTCAATTTCCAAACATAGGGGCGCTCAAAAGTTGTGACATTCCTTGGGGATTGTAAAGATATTTTGGTTACTTTAATATAATTTAGATGTGATCGGTAAGTTACCACAGCTGAGTGAAAAAGTCCTGCACGCATTACTGTTTATGACAATTTTTGGGATAGGCCATTGATTTGATGATATTTTATGCTAACTGCTATGCAAATATTGTTATATTTAAATAAATACAGATGGTTTTTAAGTGAAAAGCATAAGCTTTTTGCAATTTGGTGCTGTTTGGATGGAGATTGTGAATTTTCTTGCATGCTTACAATGACTATGAAAACAGATTAACTGATGCATACCCTGTGGCATACGTGTTGCAATAACTAAGGCCGACACTTATGTTTTGTTAACATTTTTATTGTTTGTGGCCCTGAAAAGGACCATTTAGGTAACCAAACAAGGTTACTAATATGAAGTTGGCCAGCTCTTGTTGCTTATCGCCAGGCGGCATCACTTCAGCATAGATTGTGTAAGTCTTTGCACATGATCTTTGGTGACAATTGTGGTGCCTTAAAAAGACTTTGGTTATATTAATAAAAATTATACATCTCAATCCGACTACCGACATTTTCATCAAAGTACTAATTCTGCGTGGTTTCTATGAGTGAAAAGTTGATTCAACATGTGTAAATACAGCTTAAAACTGAAAGTGTGCAGGATTTTTTCACAAAGTTATGGTACACAAATACCGTAACTTTTTAAACATTTTGTTACTTTCATTTGGCATGGCAGCTGTTCCGTGGCCACATGATCAAAATTCGAAAGCTTGGCAACTGGTTCCTATTTATGATGGTTGCATTATCCCGGGATCACGTGATCCCCCTTTGCAACCTTCTGACAAGCAAAGTCAATGGGGAAGCCAGATTCACTAAACAGCAGCATTACTCACTTAACAACTGCAGTGATATACTTAACAAATGTGGGAAGAAAAGCTGTAAAATGGGGCTGTAAAAATGCCCCATTTTACTTAACAAATACCTTTTTCGGCAACAGGCTCAAACTGCGCCCATAAGCCAAGGGCTACCTGAACAGGTTGTCCTCGACTTACAACCATTGTTAAGCCCAACATTTCTGTTGTTCAGTGAGACATTCATTAAGTGAGTTTCCTCTCCCCATTTTACAATGTTTCTTGCCACAGTTGTTCAGTGAATCACTGCAGTCGATAAGTTAGTAAGCCAGTTGTTAAGTGAATCTGGATTCTCGACTGATTTTGCTTGTCACAAGGTTGCAAGAGGGGATCCCAAGACCCTGGGACACAGCAAAGGTCATAAATATGAACCTGTTGCCAATCATCTGAATGTTGATCACATCATCATGGGATGCTGCAAAAGTCATAACTATGAAAAATGGTTGTAAGTCACATTTTTCAATACTGTTGTAACTTTGAACAGTCACTAAACAAACTGTTGTAAGTCAAGGACTACCTGTACCCCTTTCTTCCAAGATGTTTCTTGGTCTAGCCCAACGGTGGGCTTCAAATTTTTTTATTACTGGTTCTGTGAGTGTGGCTTGGTGGGCGTGACAGGGAAAGGATATTGTAAAATCCTAATTCTCACCCCACTCCAGTGGGAAGGATACTGTAAAATCTCCATTCCCTCCCCACTAACCTGCTTTCCAGCTCCGTTCTCCTGTGCAGGGCAACCAAAGAAGACCCAGCCAATCAGCTGGGACTCGGGAGGGAGAATAGATGGGGGCAGGGTGAGTCAGAGGTGGGATTTGCCGGTTCTCTGAACTGCTCAAAATTTCCACTACCAGTTCTCCAGAACTGGTCAGAACCCGCTGAATACCACCTCTGGCCCAGCCTATTCTCTGGGCTCGACAGCGTGAACTAAGGATTACTTTGAATAGTTTTTTCCATTTCAGAAAGATTAACTAAGTCAGTTCAGGAAAATGGATTTCTTTCCCTCAAAAGGAGAAAATTGTCCCAAGCCTTTTCCTCTGTGATTTTTATGTATGCAGCAGAGAACATAATAAACGTATTCATATAGTACCCTTAACCAGTTATGGGATAACAACTTGGTGGCCGCATTCACATCAACTACTAAACTTGGTTAGAATTAAACTTAGGTGCATTTTATTTAGGTTTGGGTGAAGCACAAACTCAGGTTTATGGTTCAATATAATGTACACCTTTAGAAAATGGCTTAATTTAACAGGTTGGTTAAGCTTGTGTGAACACAGTGAAGTAATTTCAAAGACCAACTGATGAACAAGAGTAACAATGTCACTTCCAACTCTGTTAATCTGTAAATTTAAGATATTCTTTGAAAAAAGAATGACTTTTCCCCTCCTGGTCCAAAAACCAGCTATTGCGGGGGTGGTCAACCTTTTTATACCTACCACCCACTTTTGTATCTCTATTAGTAGTAAAATTTTCTCTAACTGCCTACTGGTTCCACAGTAACGGTGATTTATACTTTATAGTAGGGGACAAAACCCCTACTGCCCACCATGAAAGCTGGAATGCCCACTAGTGGGCGGTAGGGACCAGGTTTTGACTACCACTGAGCTAAAGCCTTGGAAGAGCTGTAGATCATTAGAGGCCATGACTGGGAAGGCCCTGCTTTTTGTAAGCTGCTTTTTCCTACCCTAGACAGAAACAAAGGTCTTCTAATCTAGCCCATCTGAAGGGTACCGGGTTGGGAAAGATGACAGAGTATATTCATAAACTGGAATAGAGCATGATAACTAGGTCAGCCAATGAATAGACATAGCAACTAAGTCAGCCAATGAGGACTGTTTGGAAACTGGAACTAGAAGTAGCCTAGGCTTGGCTCTATATTAAGCTCTGCAGCTCTGAAGCTATGTTAAGCTCTGAGTCTGTCTATTGAAAATGAAACTGCTTCTCTCCTCTGCTGTGTGTCTTGCTTGTCTGCTGAACTAAAGTGAAACTGATGTCTGTTTCTGAGCTCCTGAGTTGCTGTTCTGCTCTGGACCTGTAACATGTCTGCTACTGATTGAGTTTGAGCTCTATGTTGGAGAAATCTACAACTGGTATTGTAAAATTTACTTTATATGTTTATAAAGAAGTTAAATGAAGCCTCAGTCATCTGTGTTTATTTTCCTGGTGCTGAATTTACATTGTGATACTCTAAACAAAAGTGTATTGAAAAAACTAATATGCAGGAGATGGGAGCATCTGTGGGTTCTCTTTAAAGGGTTTGAACATCACATTAACAGTCCACATAATGTGGTACAGTTCTCCGGTGTGGGATCACTTTTTAAAATAACCATTGTTATTTGTACCTGTGAAATGGTGCAAGATATTATTTCCTATGCTTGACTTCTCAACCCCAAGAAATAAATAGGCTAAATATTAGGTTAGGCCACCAGTTAGTATCCCAACCTATGTCTTAAATGTCCTTAGTTCAAGTCTTATAGTCCAATGGGCCCTTTAAGAACTGATCCCTCCTATCAAAAAAAAAAAAAAATAGAATGTGGGAGGAGCAAAGCAAGTTAAATAGATTTAATATATTACAGCTTCCCATTCAAGAATATGAATGTCAAGTGGTATCCACTGGAGGGCAGGTCAAAATTGACAAGTTGGTGGATAAAGAGGTAACGATTCACCCTGTCCAGTCAAATTTATATTTACCAACACAACACAAAAATAGTTTGTCACGTAAGCAACTGCCTGCAAAGGCTCCTGGATTGGGGCTGAAAGGTGAAAGTGGAAGCAGTATGCTCTATCCTATATTTGGGTAGACCAGGTTGCCTTGATAGACTGGTCTCACCAGAAAAAACAAAACAAAACAAAAACACCCTGTCCAGTTGTGTCTGATCCCAAAGGGTTGGGGCTCATCTCTGTTTCCTAGCCCAGGGAGTTAGTGTTGTCTGAAGACACTTCCACGGTCATTTGGCCAGCATGACTATATGCCGAGGCACATGGAACACCGTTACCTTCCCACTGAAGTGGTACCTATTTATCTACACACATTTGCATGCTTTTGAACTGCTAGGTTGGCAGGAGCTGGGACAAGAAATGGGAGCTCACCCTGTCACATAGCACTTGGGTCTCCAATCTGGGCTGTCAGCTGTCCTGTTGACAAGCTCAGAGTCTTTAACCACTGCCCCTAAGAAGGTGGATACGTATAGCAATACATTGCTCTGCCTACCATCTTCCCGATCATGGTCCCTGTTGCAGACACCTCCAGAAAAAGCTGCATACCTAAATCCAGTGATTTCTCTGGACCCTTGAGTGGTTGGATTTTCTGTTCGGTGTCCACATAGATAAGGTCTGGTTTTTCAGCCTTCCTTCTATGGATCGATCCTTTCAAGCTCTCCCCTCTTGAGGAATTCTCCCGCTTTTTCACTTTGCTTTGGATTTGGGAAACAGGTTCACTGAGGTCAAGGAGATCCAGACCTGTTGACAGAACTATCAAAGGACCATTGTGAAAAAAAAGAGACGTTTTAATACCCTCACTCCAATGTAACCCCAATGCTTGAAAAAATACGCTGAATTTCCCTTGGCTTTCTCAAGGTGGAATCCAAACTAAATATAACATGGGATTTGTGTATGTGTGTGTCTGTGCGCATGTGTGTGTGCGCGCACATGCACGTGAGTGTGTATGTTTCTCTCTCTCTGTGTGTGCATATACGTTGGCAAGGGGGGGTAGATTTTTGTACCTCAAGTTTGGACTGAAAAAAAGAAGGTCTATAGGAAAGAATGGTGACTCTCTAATTGAAATCCCTGCTTACACACATGATTTATATTTATTATAGACCACAAACATGATCATATTTACTTTTTATACTTTCCAGCTTGTAGCAGTTCCCCACTAATGATTTATATAAGAGAATCAGTTCAGGGGCTGCATTAACCCCCTACTATCAAAACCAGCCATTCTTCTTATAATTATGTTTTTCTTTGTTCCAGGTAATTCAAATAACCTCTTCAATAAATCTGAAAGTATTGTTGTCCTAAAATTTATTTAGATGGTTTGCCACTATCTCCCCCTTGATTTCCCAGTGTGGTCACAAAACACACTGGAAATTTTCCTCTGAACATACCAATCAGGGGATTTTCTTAGTTTCTAAGACAAATACCTCAGCCAGATACTGTCACTCACTGAAGTCCTTCGAGAGGGCTGGCCAAATTAAATTTCTTGCTTTAACCCTAACCTTGATACGTCGAGATGATAAAAGCTCTGAGGGTGACCCCAAATTGTCCATGGATGTGATCCCAGCCATGGGTCCTTAATTATCAATTATTTTCCTCACAATTTAGTCAGCTGGTGATTTCATACTATTTCAGCAGAGATTTAAATTAATGTAGTAACATGACAAAATGGCTGCACAAAGCCATCCCTTGCTAAGGAAACTGAAGGATTCAATAAAAGCACATTGATAAGATTCCGAATGAAAAACTGAACCAATTGTGCTCATAATATTTAACGAACTCTTTCATTTTCCACATATGTCTGCATTAATTAGGAATGTCTAGGCAGATAATTATCTAGTACTAAGGATGGGATTAATAACATCTATGCTGTGAAGTTATATAATTTTTATTTTACTTCTAGGTCATTTTCTCTTTATACTTCTTTAATCTTTCAAACCTATTTCCTTAGGCTTGAGAATGATCCCAAAATGAAAAATGTAGCCTGTTATTTCAACAGGCTTCAAATCTTATGGTCGGTGTTGACTGGCTTTCTTTGAGGGGGCTGGGACTTCAGCGTTCTCAAATTTGGGATTCTGTTTTTCATTACTGGAAGACGTTTGTCATGTATGGTTTAACCTTGGCAATATGGCCAATGTCAAAATATTTACTCCAAGATTTGCATTGGAGATTATGAAGTAAGAAATTTAAAAGAAAGGGGCAGTTGCAAGAGCAACACGAAGGTCACAAATTTTTAGATGCTCATTAGCAATTTAGATTGAAGGCCAAGGTCCTTGTGGTTTTTGAAGATTGTCCAGCCATCCTCATTTCTCAGCAAAGCACTTATAGAGTTCCCAAAGTTATTTCTCAAGACATTTGTTTTACTCTAGCTTAATTTGTTTTGGGGGTTGGCATGATACATGGAACTTATATCATGCCAACCTACTTAATCATGGTTTGTAATGACTTAGCCAACCCACTTAATCCAACCTACTTAATCATGGTTGGTAATGACTTAGCAGATTTACTTACACAACACACTATGTCTAGTTTTGTCAAGGTTTGTGTGTGTGTGTGTGTGTGCTAATATGTAGCACGGTCCCAGCTGATTTGATCAGCCTATGGTTTAATGCATTTCGAGAACTAAGAAAATGGGTTGATGCTGTAACTTGGTTTAAGTGTGTCGTAAGCACAGCTACTGGACCATAAATTATGTTGATTGGAGTCACTCAACACGCAGAATTAAAAATCAAGCTGTAGTTAATAGCCAAGCACATGGTGTGAATGCAGCTGTTATCTCTTTAATTTGGGATGGTTAAGATTATTATGTTATTATTTTTCTTTTTATTATTTTTATTTCTTTTATATACTGTTTTTATATCCCTGTAAGCTGCCTTGAATTGCCATGTGTGAGTAGGCAGCAATATAAATTGTCTAAATAAATAAAAAATAATAAATAAATCTGGAACAAACATAATCATGGAATGTGATTTTTAGCAGCAAAGAGGCTGAGAAGAAAGGATTTATATTACTCTTTCCCATCGTATTGAAAGTCTTTGATTTTTAAACCAGTGATATTAGAGACAATTAGGGATATCCTAATCACATTTTCCTTGCTTTGTGTCAATTTTCATCTGCAGTAATTTTGCTGAATCCTAAAACTATATAGTTTGATTATAGCAAGCTATTCTCAAGATTCACTTAATTCTGGACCACAATCGAACCCCCAATTTATATTATTAAGCAAGACATTTTTAAAGTGAGTTTTGCCCCCATTTTATGAAATTTCTTTCCACCGTTAAGTGAATCACCACAGTTGGTAAGAAGGATGCTAAGTGAATCTGCTTTCCCCACTGACTTTGCTTGTCAGAAGATCGCAAAAGGACGATCATATGACCCCAGGATGCTTCAACGGTCATAAGTATGAACCTGATTGCCAAAGATCTGAATTTTGATCACGTGGCCTTGAGGAATGCTGCAAAGGTTGCAACTGTGAAAAACAGTCATAAGTTCAGTGCTTTTGTAACTTCAAATGGTCACTAAATGAACTATTATAACTTGAGGATTACCAGGGGTGGGCTTCAAATTTTTTTAGCAATGGGTTCTCTGCCTGGTGGCTGAGTGGGCGTGCCATGGTGGGCGTGGCCTAGCTGGCCTCCTGCACCATGGTGGGGGACATTTTTGCCTTCCCTGGGCTATGGAGGCTTTCCTTGAGCCTTCTGGAGGGAGATAATGGCCTCCCTGGGTTCCAGAGGCTCATTTCTGGCCTTCCCGAACTTCTGGGAGGCCTGTTTTTCACCCTGTCTGAGCCTCCATGCGCACCCTGCACTTACCTGCATCCAAAACGGGCTGTGTGGGGACCCCTGGGAGGAGTGGGATGGGCAGGGCCAACCAGGAGTGGGATTTGGAGGTTCTTCAAACTGCACAGAATCTTAGCTAGGGGCTCCCCTGTGAAACCCCAGCAGCCCACCCCTGATGTATTTGTATACTATTTTTAAAAGGCTGGAATCAGGTAAGCGATGGCAGAGGATTGCATCCTACAAAAGGACTGACCTATAGCCCAAAATAACAGTGGCACAAGGCTTAAGATCCGTGTAGCTAAAAGAAAGGACACTGATATGTCTTCATCATTCTGTGGACATACCTTATGTGTCATTCAGGTAAATAAAAGTACATTGTTTCCCTTTTGGATGACTACTTTTTCTTTTTTTTAAAAAGTACCTTTGTTAAAAATTACAATTACAAAAATACAGACAACCCGCCACCCCCAAAGATTAAAAAGGAAAAATAGAAAATTCAGAAAAGAAGGAAAAAAAATAAGTGTACAGTAAAGAACAAGAAAATAAATATAATAAAAAGAATTCCCCTTCATCACAAGTATAAGCAAGTTTAGTAATTTATCACCTTCTCTTAAAGTACAACAGCTATGAAAGTTTTCTCAAATCCTATCTTTTATCTATATAAAAAAACCCTTTTTAAAGACTTCCTTCTTGAACAATAAAGGTAAAAGTTCCTCTCGCACATACGTGCTAGTCGTTTCCAGCTCTAGGGGGCAGTGCTCATCTCCATTACAAAGCTGAAGAGCCAGCATTGTCCGAAGATGTCTCTGTGGTCATGTGGCCGGCATGACTAAATGCCGAAGGCAGACTGAACGCTGTTACCTTCCCACCAAAGGGGTCCCTATTTTTCTACTTGCATTTTTACATGCTTTCAAACTGCTAGGTTGGCAGAAGTTGGGACAAGTCACGGGAGCTCATTCCGTTACCTGATGCTAGGGATTCAAACCGCTGAACTGCTGACCTTTCTGATCGACAAGCTCAGCGTCTTAGCCACTGAGCCACTGTGTCCCCTTATGACCCTGCAATTCCTTAATTTGGCATAGAGTTGGGGCAACTGGATGGAGTTGAATGTTTACTGGCTGGATGCCCTTCCTGATGCCTATGAGGAGTTCACAGCAGATATTTTCTCTTTGCAACCTAGGAGAAAAACATCTGCCACTACCTAGGATTGAACTTTCAATCTTCTGAGTGAGAAGACAGTCTTTAGCACTAGGCCACTATACTGTTCATCTTTTATCTCTGAACATATCCTTCAAACTTATCATTTCAGTCTGATCAGCAAAAGCCCATTAAGAGTTACTCCAAATAACAGCATATCTATTTTGACCTTGATCAAATAAATCAACTGTATATCCCTTTCTTCTACTTCTAACAATCTTGATCTTTAATCCCTTTGAATAGAACTTGATTTCACTTTTCCTTTGTCCTTTTCCACACAATTCTTTAAAGCTTTAACAAGCCTCCTTGTAAATCCAATATAGGAAGGTTCATTATTTGTATATCCCTTTTGATTATTAAGATCTTAGCTGATTTCTTTTGTATGTCTAGAATAGCATCTTTTGCTGTATCGTTCTTGTAGCCTGTCATTTGTAAATCCATTTTCAGATCAGTCTCAATCCTGTTGGGTAAAACTTGTTCTTCTTTCATAACATCTGTAAACACAATCTATTATAGAGGCAGGCTTAACGTTAACTTCTAAATCCATTGTTCAAACTTAACCTTCAAGATATCCAAGGTTAAAATATCTTGCTTCATTCAGTATTAGTAAGTTATATTTAATTGGGATCTTCAGTTCTTTCTGGTTCTCTCTTTGAAGGCCCTTTTGTAATTATTGTCATACCATACTCATTTGATTATATAGAATAAATGGTATAAAGGTCATATTCAGTGTGTGTCTACAAATATCGTTGGAAAAACCAGAAGAGAATGAGAAGACAGAAGTTTATCTTGTTTTAAAGGATATCCTTTCTTTTTTTTCTTTTGGTCAAAAACCAGACCCTGCATTAGTTGGAATAGCAATAAGGTTAAAAAGCCTTAAAATTCCATCTAAATTTGATACTGTTTGTGAATCCAGTATGCAAAGGGTGTATTTCCTCAATGACAGCTGAGAGGACACATTAATTTATTTGCAACCCTGTATTCAAATCACCTCATCTGGATGCATGCATAACACATCCCTTGCATGCAAATGGTCTGTGGTTCAACCTAACCAGGTCCTACACACATACACACACGCACCTTACAGGGTTCTTGCCACTCAGAATGTATATGTGATTTGATGGAGAGTCTCATTTGGAATTCATGAGGCAACTATGTGCCTGTTAACTAGCAAAAATATTTTAGGAAGACTGGATGTTGCCATTACATTTTCCTTCTGTAGCCAAGATTTGTTGGGAATTGCATGATGGTTGGGAATTCCAAGAATGACACTTAGAGAGTACGGTATCAAGCTATGAAAAAATATCTTGCGTAGAATTGATAGGTCCACAGTGTTCTCCACTTTGGTTTACCCCAGATGAGTTAGACTGCAACGTTCACATTTCCTAGTCAGTATAGGACTAAGTGAAACTGGGGCTCATCTCCAGAATATTGAGTTGGAAATGGATGGCTAAAACAACTGGCAGTAACTTCTGATGGTTATAGAGAAGATTTTCTGATGTGTTGCCATCAGGTGAATGTGAGATTTTACATTTACAGCTGTAAAATTGCCTTCATGTCTTTAGGAAAAAAGCGTTTGCCTTTATGGAATACTAATGGCTCCCGAACCACTTAAAATTTCCTTTAAGAGTTTTTTATTTCATCCATCACTGCCAGTTTTCTTGTGAAACCTTCTCTCTCTCTCTCTCTCTCTCTCTCTCTCTCTCTTAGATTTTAAAGAAATTCACTCCTAACTTGTTTAAAGTGAGCTCTTTTTTTTTTTTTTGAAATCTTTGCAAAGAGAATGGCCATGAAATTGTGGAGAAATAGCAGCCGCATGTCTGGAACAGTATAAGATCTCCTGCTTGACCAGGATTGGAGTAGAAGTTCTCCAAGGTCCCTTCCAACTCTGTTATTCTGTTATTAGTATATATATATATAAACATGTATGCCAGAAAAATATTGTTGTCCTTTTCTCTTGTAGAGGGAAATCTCTTGGCATCATGATATTTTTATCCAGGCTGACCTGACTTGCTAAACATCAACAGGAGCCAAGCAACTTGTCTTCACACCTTGTTTGTCAAAACTCAGTTTGTGTTCCTCACATTTCTCCCCCTTACATTTATACTGAATTTTTAAAAGCAACGGTGAACTTTATTTAGCATGAAAACTATCTTCATATGCCAGATTTAAAAAAAATGTATTCCATCCAGAAACCAGCTCTATGATTAGCCAATAATATTTTGTTTCAAGAGAAACCAACGATATGAATATCTAAGAATATAGCTTTCAACTCACATGCCAAGTCCTTTGTTTGTATATATACATGAAGCAGCCCTTCCTTTGGGAAACTTCACTGATTCTCATCCGTTTTCAGTTTTTCTGCACATAGTTGAACAGTATCAAATATCACAAGCTATAATCATGACTCTAGCCCGTGTGCCATTAAGAACCCACTGGTTCCTTCCCCCGCAAAATGAGAGAAAATCTTTGTGGCATAGAGCTTCAAAAAGCAGTCGGCAGAGGAACAAACATCAGGCAGAATTTGGAAATGAACTGCAACCGAACAAGCGTGAATGAAAGAGCCGTTACCTGCTGTATTTGATGTCACCGGATGTGCAATGGCTTCTGATTTGGTTTCGCAAAGAAAGTCATCTATTGAAGGACTCAGCAAGGGTCGGCTTTCTTGTTGCTCATTCACAAGCTAGTGACAAAAAAGCAAGAAGAGAGAGTTGGATGTGTGTGCCTGTGGGTGCCGCTTAACTAGGCACACAAATGTCACGACAGCATCAAATGGTGTGTATATATATATATATATATATATATATATATATATATATATATATATATATATATATATATATATATATATATATATATATATCCATTTCTGAAAGCATCATATGGCTTAAATTGGCATATGGTTTCCCTTGAAATTAAATGAGATGAATATAAGCAACTGAATGAGAGGAAGCAAAAAAAGATAAAACAACACTCGTCAGTACCTAACTTCTGATTTCAGTCTTCTGCCGCAGGAAGATTGTCGTCCTTTCAATAATTATATTCTAATCAGGTTCCAAAGGGCATGCTTTTTATGATTTGGGATCTAATGAAGCCCCAATTTAGCTGGGCTCACAAAGTTTGTTAAACCCTACCCTCTTGCTAGGAAAATACAGTTGCTGTGGTTGTATAACATGCTTTACTCAAATAAATAATGGATTAAGGTAGCTTATCATGGTTTAAATCTGATGAGCTGCTTTCTTCAATCTGTTCCAGAAATCTATTTACCCTACTTTAGCATGGTGTGCAAATCCAGCCATGCATAGGGGCCATGTAGATTCACTGGCCTTTTTGCATTTACACATGGTTCCCTGTTCGACAACTAGCCAGCAGTATGGCAACCTGACTTTTCTCTAGAAGAGCGAGCCCATCTCAACTGCAGAAAGCAAGAGGAGGCAAGAGACCAGACCCATCATCCAAATGCCTTTCCTTTCCATCCCTTGTTCAGTTCGGCTGGACAAACCACCTCAGGCACATTTCCAAAACATTTGGAAAACAGCATGCTACGGATCTCATCTGCACGAGCTGAAAGACCTTATAAGGGCAGTGTGTGTGTGTGTGTGTATGTGTGAAACTCCCATCGCACCTATGTTGACTCAAAGTGATTGTCATCTTCAGCATTGACCACTTCTTGTCAGACTCTTAACTCCTTCCATCAACAGGCGACAGTGCCAATGAGCAGGATGATGGTCATTTCAGACCAATCATATCTGACAACTCAAGAGTGAAAAACCTTTAACCCATTCCCTCTCTAATCTATGAAACAGTGATGGTATTCTACCAGTTTGGCCTGGTTCAGGTGAACTGGTAGTAAAAAATGCTCCCGTTTGAATGAACTGGTATTTCTTTCTTTTTTTTCCCCTCCTCCTGACAATCAGCTGTTCCAACAATCAGCTGTCCTGGGATCCCCCTAGCTGCCTTACTGCCTCACCCAGGAGGCTTTCCTGAGGCCCAGGAGGCAAAAAGGGGCACATGGGGGGGGTACTATGCAGCCCCCTGTGCTCTGGTTTTTTCCTCCCGGGCCTCAGGAAAGCCTCCTGGGAATAAAAACAGCCTCCCAGGAAGCTTCCCTGAGGCTCAGGAGGTAAAAAATGGAGCACGGGGTGTGGTGCTGCTGCTGCGAAAAAGAAGCCACACCCACCCAGTCACATGGCCACACCCACCTAGCCACGCCTACCTAGCCACACCTACAGATCCGTTGGAAAAAAAATATTTGCATCCCACCCCCTGCTATGAAGATCTCTCAAGAGTCTTTCCCCTCTGATGTTTAAAGATCTAATTTATGAATCTACGAAGATCTCTCAAAAGTCTTTCCCCTCTAACCTATGAATTTATAATGATCGATTCTCAAAAGTCTTTCAACAAGATGTTTTGGAGCACCACGAAGAGAACATGGGGTGTCTAGCATGCTAATTATGTGCCTACGGAGCGATTCAAGGTTGCGAATCTGAAATACGAAATTGCAAGGTGAATTAAAGTTTGCTCCTGTAACCTTCTTGGACACTGACCTCACGCAGAAGGGATGGCCACTGATTGCATCTCTCTATTTGAATGAGTCCCGTTGCTATAAATCCTTTCCCATCCTTATATATCTCTTCTGATCTCACCCTTCTCCTTTTCTGCACTGTCAAGGCTTTCTGTTCAAGAACCGAAACCTTCGATGGTTCCATAATATTATCTGATTTTGTCTCATAACAATCCACTCCCACTAAGTCCGAGTGAGTGCCAACCGGGGGTGGGATTCTACTGGTTCGGCCCGGTTCTATTGAACCGGTAGCTCCAAAGAGCAGCTGACACTGAACTGGTTTGCTCCGAAGACCTTCTTTTCTTTGGTTGGGCCCACCCGCCTGCCTGGGCTCTAGGCTGTCCTTTATTCCCTGCTAAAGCAACCTTAGCTGCTTTGCGCGGCACAGCTGAGTGCCCTGTGTCAGCAGGAGATGGTTATTGCTTGCAGGAGAACTTGATTTACAAGTAGTGTGTGAAGTGCACTTGCACACTCACTGAACTGGTTGTTATGCCGGTAGGATCCCAACCCTGGTCCCAATGATTGATTGAAGTTATTTGATAGGATTTCATGGCTGAAGGAGAATTGTAATTTGGGTTATTTTCCCCCAGGCTCAATTGCTACCTTAAGTACCATGCTAAGACTCTTCTAATGATTTAGAGATTATTCATCAACTTAAGGAAGGAACCCACAAACAGATACAGCAGCCTGGCCATGTTGATACGAATCCAGATGATAGATTTATCAGGATCAATGGCATTACTTTTGGTCTCTAGAAGGAAGACCGTATACAGTTTAATGCCTGGAGGATTGGCTTTCTTTCTTTCCAGCCATGCTTATATTGTTGAAGGAAACAAGGTTGAGGAAGACTCAAGTTTCCTCCCCAAGGATGCTTGGTCTAAGGGAGAAAAGGGGACGCTATTTTAGCCCTTAAAACCACAAAGAACAAGGGGTGACATTGCTTCCACAATGTCCTGATGCAACCAACTTCAGAGGCTTTGCAATCCTCTGAAGTTGAAATTAAAGTAAAAAAAACCCAGGAACATGGTTCCCCATTGCAAGAACATTTTCCACTTCTGGAGTTAATGTTGCTTGCAAAGTTGGAAGTACTTGACTTACTCACTGGCTGTGATTCCCTTAATTATCACTGTGCTTAGCAGCATAAATTCTGATCTTGATTATGGTCATGTATTGAAGATTACCTGCATCTATTACTGTACTGACTTTTTCCACATTGCTTTTTTCCCCCAACTTCCTGATTGGGCTAAAGGTTTAGAATTTTCAGGTGGTCACCCATTCAAATATGAACCATAGCCAGTTCTGCTTAATGTCAACTCGTAAAGCATTCCTGGCCTGCTCTTGAGTTGCCAAAGGCACGGGGGGAGAACTGATGGAGAAGCTCAGTTGTTGTGACTAAAAGCACATTCCATGCATAACTTTTTCCAGATTGTATCCCAGGTTACTAGAGCAAGCTGGAGAGGCATGTTTTCTACAGCCTGTGAAAGTGCTCTGTTGGAGAATGTGATTTATGACACACCCTGGGAGGAGGGGGGGAAACAGAGTCATAGGTGGCCAGTAAATTATGTGGAGCAGAGCCGACTGCACTTGGGAAAGTGCCGACATGTTGCTCCTCATAAATAATTGGATTTCTTTTGAAACTTGGCTTGAGGCTCATGAATTAATTCGGGCGTCCGTCGGAACCCTGACAGCCAGTCAGCTCTGCCCCTGACACTTAGCTTCACTCAGGTCACATAGGTGCTATTACCCATCCAGCTGTAAGAATGTTTCTTCAATGAACTGCGGTGGCACAGTGGTTAGAGTATAGTACTGCAGGCTACTTCTGCTGACTGCCAACTGACTGCAATTTGGCAGTTCAAATCTCACCAGGGTCAAGTTTGACTCATCCTTCCATCCTTCCAAGATGGGTAAAATGAGGACCCAGATTGTTAGGGGAATATGCTGACTCTGTAAACTGCTTAAAGAGGGATGTAAAGCACTGTGAAGCTGTATATAAGTGCTATTGCTATTAAATCAAACCCTTTAGAACCGAAAGGAAATGTTCAATCATCTGTGGGTTCTGTTTTCTGCAATACTGGTTTGAAGCAAGAGAGCTTTGGGTTCTTTGGAGCAGGGGTCTCTAACCTTGGCAACTTTAAGCTTGGAGGACTTCAATTTCCAGAATTCCCCAGCCAGCAAAGCTAGTTGCCAGGCATCTGAATTTTAAGCACATAGCCATGGGTGTGTGTGTGTGCTGCAATGGTTGTTAAGTGTGAAAATGGTCATAAGTCACTTTTTTCAGTGGTTTTTCAGTGCGGTTTGAATGGTCACTAAATGGATTGTTTAAGTCAAGGGCTACCTGTCAATCTTGTTTTTGTTGTATATGGGAAAATAAAATGGGAGAAGTTTCTATCCTGCTAGGATTCATAATTATTCACACAGTAGTGGGATTTGACGTAAGTAAGCAATTGCTACATCGTTTACTCCACTTGGTAAACTTAAGTGGACATGCCAATCCTTATTTGCCTGAAATTACCAGCTACCAGTGATAAGATTTCATAAGCTGAAACATTTTCACTGGTGAGATGTTATCAGGGGTGGGCTTCATAAATTTTAGCAAAGGGTTCTTTGCCCGGTTGCTGGGTGGACATGGCCATGGTGGCTGTGGCTTGTCAACCTCCGGCACCATGGTGGTGGTGGGGGCATTTTTGCTCTCCCCAGGCTCCGGAAGCTTTCCTCAAACCTCCGGGAGAGCAAAGATGGCCTCCTCGGGCTCCAGAGGCTCTCTGGAAGCTGGAAACGGGCCCATGTCCGGCTTTCCCGAACTTCCAGGAGGCCCATTTTTCACCCTCCCTGAGCCTCCGTGCATGCCCTGCACTTACTTGCTTCCAAAACAGGCTGCGTGGGGACTCCTGGGAGGGGTGGGCGGTGGGGGCACCCAGGAATGGGATTTGGGGGGATCTCTGAACTGCACAGAACCTTAGCCTAGGGGGTCTTCTGAACCCCTGCAAACCCCCAGAAGCCCAGTCCTGGATGTCTTCCTTTCCAATGTTCTATTCATCCATTTAGGGACAGAAAGCTAACTCTGGCACACCGCTTGTCAACTCATAAAACATTTTGTATACATGTTTTATAATTGACAACAGAAAGAAGGGGAGGAGTTTCAAAGAGCAGGCAGCAGTGTGGAATCAAAAGTACATTCCATTCATATTTTCTTCAAACACTGATTCGATGACTAAAGCTTCTGCTGTGCAAAAATCTAATTGGAGAGCATGATTGATTACTCTTGGCTATGGACGTTTTTTGTTGGATGATACACCCAGAGGGGTGGGGGGGAAAGCAGGATCAAGGGTGACAGTGAATTACGTATCTCAGAGTGGGCTACGCCCAGGTAAATGCCGGTCATAGAATGTTACCTTCAAATGAATCTTTGGGAGTGTGGCTCGAGGCTCATGATTTAATTGGAGTAACTGCCAGAATCCTGACACTGCTGAGGCTTTGTAATCAAGTTAGCCTTTCTGTGTAACGAAAAAATTCAACCAGCTAATGCAATATCTGGAAAGATTATCTTAAAGCATATTGGCTGCTCTGTGAGATTTACAAAAAAAACCCTCCCCAAGCTGGTGCCCTTCAAACATATTAGAACCGAAGCTGTTATTAAGGAATTAATTAATTCTGCAGATGGAGTGGCAGGTTTTCAAGCTTAACTTTTAACAGAAGCTTCTTTAGGAAGAGGCAACGAAGGAGGAAAAAGTGTGAAACAAGAAATAATGTAGTGTGACTGGAGATTTTACAGTATCCTTCCCCTGCCAAGCCCAACAAGTCACACCCACAGAACCAGTAGTAAAAAAAATTGAATCCCACTGACTTGGACATGAATAGAGATGCTCAAGAATTTGTCACAGTTCAAAAGGACTTTTGTAATTCATATGTTCCCTGTAGTGTTAGGTGCAATCTTCCGAATATTTGAAGGACTGTAACAAAGAAGAAGGAATTGACTTATTTTCCAGGGCAGGGGTGTCAAACTCAATTTCATTGAGGGCCTCATTAGGATTGTGTTTGACCTCAGGGGACTGGGGCAGTGTGGAATTCAAATTTTTTTTAATACCGGTTCTGTGAGTGTGGGTTGGTGGGCGTGGCAGGGGAAGGATACTGTAAAATCTCCAGTTAGAGGTGGTATTTGCCAGTTCTCCGAACTATTCAAAATTTCCACTACTGGTTCTCCAGAACTGGTCAGAACCTGATGAATGCCACCTCTGGGCTGAGGTGAGTGTCATCACTCGACATCACTCATGTCGGGAGCACCTGTGGTGGCCCAAGTGCTCTGTCAGCAAAAACGGGCTCCCGAGCTCCATTTTCGGCTGTGACAGCCTCCTGCAACCTACTGCCAGCTAAAATGGCTCAGTTTTCACTGGCAAAGGCATTGCAGGCCAGTCCTTCGCTGTTTCTAGGGCAGCACCCAGATCTAAGCACCCTGTGGGCCAGATTCAGCCTGCGGGCCTTCAGTTTGACACCCCTGTTCTAGGGTACCAGAGGGCAGGACAAGAAGAAATGGATGGAAGCTTGTCCAACTTAGAAGTAAGGAGAAGTTTTCTGCCTGTGAGAGCAATTAATCAATGAAACATCTCCAAGTTGCCAAAACACCAATCTAGTAGAAGACAGTTCATCACTTCCTGGCTGTTCGTCTAAGCACATGAACAGATGGACATCCAACTTCTTTCCGTAGTGAAGATGGTCCATCACTTGCCGACAACATCCATCCCACCACCAAAGAGCTTCTACTCTTAGGAGGTGCTACTCAATACTAATTGAAAAAGGATTCTTTGAGATAGGGAACAAGTCTGCTCCATTTGCTTTAGTGTGGTGTTACCAGCTACTAATGGTAAACTAAGCTTTATGTGTTCTGCAATTCCAGCCATTTATGATTAATTCAATATGGCATGGCTAGATATATAATGGCTTAAATTCATCCATCCATCCATCCATCCAACCATCCAACCATTCAACCTTCCATCCATCCATTTTTCTATAACTGGCCATCTCAGCTAGGTGAAATGGGTTGTTTACAGTTCTAAAACTATAACACGTTTAAAGATACCATGTCGGTGTCCACTTAGAATTACTAACCGGGATATTGAGAATTTGGAGGAGAGAGAAAAGCTGGAGGCTGGGAGAATATCTGATCCAGTCTTCACCCTCAGTGATGTACCTTTTTCCCCGCACTTAATGGGAGCTAGTGTAGAATCACATTAGCTGCGTAAAGAGATTTATAACAGCCCTACCCTTATTTGTAGGAGTGTGCTAGCTTGAGAAAATTTATAAAAGCAGCTTTAAAAATAACCTTGGAAGGAACATTGTCAATAAGAGGCTTTTAAAGTCTGTTTTACATGAAGTATTTAACTAGGAGACTTGAAAACTCAGCAGATTCAAATACAGTATATCATGTGTTAACCTGAGTTTGGTTTTTGAGTGGCTTAATGTGTGAAGTGAACCTTACTCGATGAACTTAATTTAGGATTAAATGAATGGTGCAAATCCAGAAAAATGGATTTACTTGAGTTAGTTAAGGGTGTGAAGAATCCAAATTGTAAAGGGGCTAGTGTTTAAAAGATGTTTAAATATGTTGCGGAGGAAGACATAGAGAGATAATACTTTATTCAGAGATACAGTCCTCAAAGTTAAATAATAATACTTTAATAGCAGCCAATAAGCAAAATTCAATAGCCAGAATATGGGTACTGTATTCAATCTGGCTTAGTGGCTGCTGTTATGGTATCATTATTTAACTTTATAGAATAAAGATATTCAGTCCACCAAACTTGCCTCTAATCCAGTATTACTATTATGTTATTCACTTTTACGTCATATCCAAAAGTAAACTTTGCTACCTGTAATAATTCTAGACTTGTTTTTTTTTAACTGCTTGGTTTAATTTTGTGTGTTTTATTTTTTCTGTCCCCCCCACTCTTCTAAAAAAGAAACTTGATTTGTCCGCATCGTCTCTGCAGAAAAAAAAAATGCAACCTGCTTCCACAAATCAACAATCTGTTATTGTTGTTTTTCGCAATCACACAATGAAAGGAAGATTTTCTAAATCATCAGTCTTCCATCATGTTCTACTCATTTCAATAGGAGTGACTTTGCTTGTCAGACGGTCGCAAAACGGGATAACATGACCCCAGGACACTGCAACTGTCATAAATATGAGTCAGTTGCCATTTTGGTCACGTGATTATAGGGATGCTGCAAATATTGTAACTGTGAAAATGGTCATAAGTCACATTTACCCGGTGCTGCTGTAAATTTGAACAGTCATAAAACGAACGGCTGTTAGTCAAGGATTATCTGTATACCTTTCTTATGCCTGCTGCATTAGCTCCCCGTTTTCTCCCAGGTGCAATTCAAGGTGCTGATTGTTATCTTTGAAACCCAGGTTTTAAAGGTAGTAGGTTTCAAAGATAATAATTAGCACTCTGAATTGCACCTGGATCAGGTTTTCTATGGATCAGGTTATCGGTGGGATGACTTCTCCTTAACGGTAGTTGGCTATCCTTTCAAAGGTAGGGAGAACCTGGACTTCTTTTCTGAAAAGTTGTCATCTACCCTGTGTTGGAAGTTAAAACCCACTCCTCTCCTAGAGAAATGAAATATTTTAGAATATATTAAAAAGGCAGAATATTTCCCCTAAAAGAGAAGTAGAAACTCAGAGAGGCAGAAACTCAACTCCCCTTACCCTTGCTAACGGGACATTGAGGCTTGGGCCAGTCTACTCTACCTAACAATTTAACAGATAATCAGAGTTGGAAGGGACCTTGTAGGTCATCTAGTCCAATTTAGTCCAAGCGGGAGACCCTACACCATTTCTGGCAAATGGCAGTCCAACCTCTTCTTGAAAGTCTCAAGTGATGGCGCTCCCACAACTTCTGAGGGGCAAGCTGTTCTGTGGGTTGATTGTTCTCACTGTCAGAAAAATTCTCCTTATTTCCAGGTTAAATCTCTCCTTGTTCAGTTTCCATCCATTATTCCTTGTCTGGCCTATAGGTGCTTTAGAAAATAGCTTGACCCCCCTTCTCTCTGTGTCAGCCCCTCAAATATTGGAAGACCACTATCATGTCTCCCCTGTTCCTTCTCTTCGCTAGACTAGCCAAGCCCAGTTCCTGTAACTGTTCTTCGTATGTTTTAGTCTCCAGTCCCCAAATTATCCTGGTTGCTCTTCTCTGTACTTTTTCTAGAGTCTCAACATCCTTTTTATAGTTTGGTGACAAAGATGTACCTCCTTCAGGCAGACCCATAATAGGAATTTCCCAAAGCCCTTTCATCAACCAAGCCTGGGACTCAGGACAGCCTACAAAGTTGCCCCTGCATGGCCCCCCATGGGACTCTGACAACCAATCAGAATACTAGCTCCAATTCAAATCCCAGCAGAGGGTATACAACCCAGGGTATCTCAGCAACTCTTCCCTTTTTTGCTCAGGAGCTCCAAGGCATGTGATCCTGTCCACTATTAAACCATCTTTCCAAACAGCCTCTATGTTTCCAGTGTCTTTCCTCCCACCTGGAACTGAACCCAGAGGGCTATTTCTTCCAACACTAGATATCAGAAAGCGTGACTTTGGCATGGCTATCCCTACCTTATGAAATACCCTCCTCTTCTCTCCGCCCCCCTCTGTGATCTGGAATTTGCATTTCTGCTTAGAGAAATATAAGCTTTCCAGAATAGCTATCAAGTTCTTAGTTTCTCAGCATTGCATGGCCGCTTATAAACAAACCAGTCAGTCAACCAAAAAAAGAAAAGAAAAACACCTTATTTCATTTCTACAAAGAAATGGCAGTTTGGCAGGGAGCCAACATTTATTCCAGGCAATGTTTAAAACATTACCTTTCAGAGATACTGATATTATACGTCGTGTCCTCCTAAAATAAATAAGATGTTTAATACTTAACTTACAAATGGTCCTTCGTAATCTAATAACAGTGTCATGGCTTAACAGTTTTATTGGCCTTTAACTGAAAAAAGAGAGAGATTTTGTAAGGTGCATACAAATCAAGGGTTGTTTTCATGTCCAAAAATCATAAGAAGAATCAGTCTCAACTTTGGAATTCCCAGAAGCTGCCCTTTTTTTTGCTTCTGTGGAAATTGAAATCCTCAAGGATGGAAAGCAACTTTGCAAAATGTTAGGGATTATTGAGTAGCACCTAAAACTATTCATCACTAGGGCCATGTTGGATTACAGGTAATCCTCAATTTACAAACATTCATTTAGTGACAGTTCAAAGTTACAACAGCACTGAAAAAAGTTAATTATGACTGTTTTTTCACACTTATGACCATTGTAGCACCCCCATGGTCACAACATCAAAATTCAGACAATTGGCAACTAGCTGTTGTGGTTTGCCGGCAGCTGGTGCAGACATCGGCAGAATCGTGAGGAAGTGAGGAAGAACGGGGACGAGTCAGGGAGTCTGGAGATGACTTGGACGAGGGTCCTACATCGATGTAGAGATGGGCCCAGGACCATCTGGGCGTGGGGTACTGCGTCTGGAGCCCCCGGAGTCTGGCAGCAGCGAGGCGGAGGACCCAGGGGAGCCTGTTCCCAGTGCACATGTGCACAGAGCTGAAACAAAAGGGGTGACTTGGGAGTAAGGCTGGGAAATGATTGCCCCTCTCATAAGGGATAAAAGTCAGGCCTAAATGATGAAACCTTTGCAGGAAGCAAAGTAGTTCGATCAGTTCAGAGTCATCCTTGAAGCTCTTTGTACTTATGTTGGGGTTTTTCTTTTTTTTTTGTATTTCTCTTTTCTAGTTCATTTGATTCCTCTGTTTTTGGCAGCACTTCATAGAACTGAAAGGTGGGGCCAGGACCATCTGGGAGTGGGGGAACCATCTTGGGAGACTGTTTGAGATTAATTCCAGCTGAGAATGAAACAATTCCCAGCATTGCAATAAAATAACTCTTGTTTTTAAAATAAGTTTGTGAGTGATTACGGTTTAAGAAGCCTGGGTCAGAACACTAGCATATATTTATGATGATTATAGCCTCCTTAGGATCATGTGATCACTTTTTGCGACCTTCTGAGAAGATATGTCAGTGGGAAAACTGGATTCAATTTGCAACCGTCTTACTAACTTAACAACTGCAGTGATTCATTTAACAAATGTGGCAAGAAAAGTTGCAAATTCACTTAAGAACTGTCTTGCCTAGCAACTGAAACGTTACACTCACTTGTGTTGTAAGTTGAGCACTGTCTATCATACCAAGTTCTAATATGTTCGATTTTGACTTAGTGGAATGTTTGAATTTATGGTTTGGAAACCATGCTTTATGGCTTAGTATGATGTCTGAACAAGATTGCTATAGCTTCTTAACAAATCATGGTTAAATAAAATGCCTGATACTAATTCATCCACATAGCTGTACAGGTAGTCCTCGAGTTATGATCACACTTGGGCCCAAAATTTATGTTGCTAAGTGAAACATTTGTTAAGTGAATTTTGCCTCCGTTTTATGACTTTTCTTGCTACAGTTGCTAAGTGAATCACTGCGGTTGTTAAGTTAATAACATAGTTGTTAAGTGAACCTGGCTTCCCCACTGACTTTGCTTGTCAGAAGGTCACAAAAGGGGATCATAGGACCTTGAGACATCGCAACCATCGCAAAATATGAGCCACTTGCCAAGCATCTGAATTTTGATCATGTGACTCTGGAGCTGCTGCAAGGTATGTGAAAATAAGTGTGAAAAACGGTCATAAGCAGGGGTGGGATTCAAAATTTTTAACAACCGGTTCTGTGGGTGTGGCTTAGGTGGTGGGTGTAGCTTGTTGGTCATGTGACAGGGTGGACGTGGCTTAGTGGTTATGTTATTGGCTGGGTGTGGCCAACCTAATATCACTCACATCGATGCACACATCTCTTTGCCTGGCCTCTCATGACTGTGGTGGGGATGCTGCAACAGTCGTAAGTGTGAAAAATGGTCATAAGTCACTTTTTTCAGTGCCATTGTAACTTTAAATGGTCACTCCACACAAGCAAAGTACCAGCAAAGGAGGAAAAAATACTTCAGAGAAGTTCCAGAGACAGGAAGTCTAGTCCTGCCAAGAATGTAATAAGGGTTAACGGAGAGGCAATTTCTATAAGCAACACCAGAATGTTTCCTTCCTGCCTTCCTTACAGGATTAGGCCAGTAATTTCTTCTAACAACCGCTTCTCTGAACTGCTTAGAATGTTAACAATCAGTTCTAGTGAATAGGTGCGAACTGGTAGAATCCCTCCCCTGGTCATAAGTCACATTTTTCAGAATTGTCATAACTTTGAACTGTCACTAAACAGACTGTTGTAAGTTGAGGACTATCTGTACTAGATTCTTAATGACTCCTACTACATCCAAAAGTATGACACAAACTGACTCTGCTCAAAAACATCCTTTGAAATATTGGCATAACATCTTTTATGTACTAATAAATCTTACACCTTCATGATACTATCTTCCAATGTTAACTCGTATGAAACCCCCTTTGGCTAAAGATGGAACTAAGTAGAGCAGAATGGAATAACAGAGTTGGGAGGGACCTTGGAGGTCTTCTAGTCCAACCCCCTGCTGAGGCAGGAAACCCTCTACCATTTGGGACAAATGTTTGTCCAACATCTTTTTAAAGACTTCCAGTGTTGGAGCATTCACAACTTCTAGAGGCAAGTTGTTCCACCGATTAATTGTTCTAACCGTCAGGAAAGTTCTCCTTAGTTTTAATTAATTAATTAATTAATTAAATTAATCCATTTGACTCCAGTTCTAATTTTAGAGATGCAAATGGAATTGATCGATGGATGGGAAGGCCTACTAAAACACTCACACACTCACACACAAACACATATGTAGACACGCGCACACACAACCATGCATGCATGCTGGATAAGATCCTCTGACCCAAAATATATCTGATTAGCTTGTTTCAACAGAATGTAGCATTTGAAGGCTGCGCATAGATAATATCCTGAGTCAGTCTTTCATTGCCCGTTTTGCTTTGAAACAAATGCTTTGCTTGCAGCTTCCTTGTATGCCATCCCTAGTTGCTTTCGGTGAGATGGGCAGCTATATTAAACTAAAGAAATAAATAAAAAATAAATTAATAAATTATGATCTTCTTTCATAAAAGAAACTGACCAGATGGTATGAGATTTGTCTTCAGAGGGCATTTTTCAGTCCTTATGTGGTAGCCATCACAACTGTGGCTCTCTAAAACATACTACATGCTATGCCGCTAATAGTAAGCCCCATTAAACCTTATTTTAGTTAGATCTCCTAGACAGCTTAACTAATCTCAGAAAAAGCAAACATACGGTTAGGCCAAGTTAATATTTGAAAGAGAAAGATTACAAAACCCCAAGGTTATAAGATACACTTGGCAGTTCAAAAGAAATCATGCAGGTAATCTTTGACTTATAATCATTTGTTTAGTGACCATTCAAAGTTACAATGGCACTAAAAAAAAGTGACTTATGACCATTTTTCACACTTACTACTGTTGCAGCATCTAACTTAACAATTGCAATATTTCACTTAAGAACTGGGGCAAGAAAGGATGTGAAATGGGGCAAAATTCATTTAATAAGCGTCTTGCTTAGCAATGGAAATTTTGGACTTAATTGTGGTTGTAAGTCGAAGATTACCTGTACATTATTCTGGAGGACGGTTCAGAGTTGAAGTAGGCTGGCATCTTTAGAAACCTGAAATTGCTGTGATTCCAATACATTTGGAAGACATCAGATTGAGGGTGTTTGTTCTTTGAATTATCCAGCTCTTGTTGATATTATTACCACCCTTGTACATTAATGTTGCTGGCTAATTTCAAGCCATTAAAACAATAATCATGCTGCAAGTACTCGGAGTCCTATTCAATACATTGGGAAGGACTGATTGAGAAGCAAAGGTAGAAAATCTAATTTTGGGGTCTAGAATGGAACTCAGTGTCTTCCTTTTCTACATTAAAGCTGAATTTTGTAGACTACATACAGCCATGTTGTGGAAACCACTGAAAATAGGTTCCCTGTGGATAGACTCCAGCAGTGAGGAAATATCACATAACCAGGCGGGTCGCATCCAATTATTTTTTATCCTACTCATATCAATTCCAGAAGAGATATGTGCAGGAAACAGTCACATGACCAAGGCAATCCCTTTGATCTATGCCTGTATGCATTACGAACACAACATGGGAGTCTAATACAGAGATAATTTTTAAATGGCTTCCCTGCTACGGAAGAAACACATCAAGTTGGATCTAAAACTTTCTCACTTTCTCGCAGTATTACACGATGTCAGACAAATGCTCACTATGAAAGGTGCATGTGGATCAGCATTAAAAAGGCAGCAAAGTATGTATAGCAATCTGCAAGGCAACACAATCAAATACAACAAAGCTGATCTGCGGGCAATTATCCAAAATACTGGTCCACTCAACGATGGCAAAGATGAAGTCAGTTCACACACAGGAGGACAGAAACATGCACAAACCAATAACAGTTCACTCTGGGAAACTCTTATGATTACTGGAAATAAAAGTAAATGGGCATGAAACACATTAGAATATGAATCAGGAGTTCCATTCTCTCGTTCAATTCACCTGATTCATAAAGTAGCTTGCATGTAAAACCAAAACAGGATGTATCAAAGCAAAGCTTCCTGCTCCATCTCTGTATCTATAGGTCAATAAACAACGGCATCAAAGAGGTAGATTTTCCTACAAGGATTATTATCTGTGCGTAACTTCATATACAAAAGACCACTCAGATATTTATTTCGCTTTGCATGTTTGTTAAGGAGCTGCTCTTGGGAATTGGCAAGGTGTTAACAGATATTCATGTAAAATCCAGACAGAATCACAATCTTCTTACATAGGGGGTGGGAAACCAATACGTTTTCACTCTAATACCTGTTGGGACAATGAGTCCCTTTGAAGTTATCTATTACCTTGATGTATGTGTGTGGATAATTCAATATTGCAAATCTGTAAAAGGCAACTGAGAATGAGTTATTTTAAGGCACAGAAGCATATTGGCAATTACTAATAACTTCAATTAAGCTACTTTGGGATTTTACACAAAGGAAGTAAATGAAATGAAACAATTGCAAGGTCTGAGCTGCCTTTGAATTCATTTGAATCATAAGTAATCGAACATTCAGGGGTACTGGAATATGTAGAAATAATAATAATAAAAAGGTGGGCTGGTATTTTAATACATACATTTGCAAATTGTTGATAACAACAGGGCCTGTATGGTTTATGACTGCTATGGTTACCATTATTTTAAACACACTGTACACTTCAATCTGGCAAACAGTGTAGAATTCAATTATTTCTGTTGGAAAAAAAATATTCCATTTGAATAGCTCCCATGAAGTTAAAAAGGAACATGATTCACATGAGAATAAAACAGCTTTTGAAGCTGAATGTCCTTTGCAACCAGAAATAATTTTATTCAACTTTTCATTAAACCATGTGTCCATTCAAAGCATATTGTTAGCTGTGCTAAGGATTATCACATGCTTCTTTTTAGAAAGCATGTTTGATTTCTTCCTTTGAAAGATGGATAATCAAGTTAAGGGCTATATTTTGATGTCCAACATGTTATACTTAAAGGTAAATCTGATATAGAATTCATTTCTAACTGGAAACTTTTCTTAGATTAGGTCTTACTGTATGGATTTGTGCCACATCCTAAATATGACTTATTATACATTTAATTTATATTTTAACTTTACAAGCAATTAGAAGATGTTATTCTATACTTATAATTAGATCATCTATAATTAGAATTACATTGCCTATATTTCCAGTTACTATGTATAAACCGTGTTAATCATACTCTTTGTTTAAAGTTCTTAGTTTAGTCTTAATCTAGTCTTAGCTTTTCCTAGTTAATCTTAGCTTAGTCCTCGTTTAGCCTTAGTTTAGTCTTAGTCTTAGCTTTTCTTTTACAAATCAGTGACACATTTGTATACAGGAAGAAGTGGCCAAGCCTGGGGGCAGAGTCAAAAGAGGGTTTAGCTTAGAATGTAGGCACAAGCGAACAAAGTCCAACTTTCCTTGAATTCTGATAACCTGTAACTGCTAGTAGGTGCTAACCGTTAGTTGAGAATATTCCTGTGCATAGGTATGAGTAGTAATAAATCAGTTTAATTGGACTTTCATGATCGCTGCCTGACATTTGCAATTTGGCTTGAGATAGCTAAAGAAACATTAATCTCCTTGACTGTTCAGATTGTATGTTTACTTTCTTGTACTTTCTTAATTATATTTTACTATTTGATCTTTTGATATGCCTTTTATCTATCCTGGTGTGTACTTAATAATGTGTTTAGTAAATAAAATGAAGTTAAAAGAATAAAGCCTTTGGGTTGTGTTTTGTTTTAAATGTCCATTTATTCCATACAAATACAAACAATAGTAATACTAATAATGAGTATTGATCTAATAACAAGGGAAAAACCCAAAATTTAGAGACACAACCACAATTTAATGCAGAAAGCCTAAAATAAATCACAGGATTTCAGAGTTAATATTTAAGTCTGGCAAAGGCCCTTGATGGTCCATACACAGTGTAATGCAGATCCTTAATTAAAATAGTTTATCATTAGGGTAATTTAAAAGAGATCCCTGGCTACGCTGTTCCTTCCAGACCTTCCTGTTTGGTATTACTGCATCCTATGACAACCTATTTTTCCCTCCTGTTCATTTTTCATGCATTCAAATGAAAGATGCAATTAATACCAATATGTAATCAAACTACTTAAAAATCCTTGAGATTATATTATAACTCTTGATTTATTAATTTCCTCCAAATGCTAAAGGTTATTTGTTTTAACTTAGGGATCTGCATCAAATATCTCCATTTATTCTACCCGTCTTGTTAGCAATCCACATTTTACTGAATTATTATTTAATATTCTGGTTTATCATATTCAGAGCTTCAGAATCAAACCCATATGTTTACTTTTAATTGCAGTTTCCTAAACCAAGCCTATTTCATAATGAACAGTGAGAAGTCAACTTATTTAAATAAATCATACTTAATGCAAATCATTCAAAAGTAATGCCAATGTGAAAAAAAAATGGAAACTTGATTTTAGATTTTCATGATTAGAATGATTTTGTTATTATAGAAATGGTTGAAATGTTATGAAATGTGTAGCAAAGTTAAATACAGTATTTGTATTTCACTGCATGCTAAGTCAGAAATCACTTTTTTCTCTCTCTTTGCACTCTCTCCTTCGTTTTCTAACTTTTGGGGGTTTTTCTGTATTTTTATCTTATAATGAAACTATAATAATATAATATAATATGATATAAAAGAACCAATATTTTTATGTCTTATTGTACCCTATGACTATTATTAAGTGTTGTACCTTATGATTCTTGACTCTTGATGAATGTATCTTTTCTTTTACGTACACTGAGAGTATTTGCACCAAGACAGGTTCCTTGTGTGTCCAATCACACTTGGCCAATAAAGAATTCTAATATTCTAATCTTCTCACACCAGGAATTAGAAAGTTAAGGAGATTCATTCCTGTGGACCTTAGTTTTAAGATATAAGATTGAAGTCTCATATATTGCTTACTAAAGCAGACTGTTTCAACAAAATAGATTGGTCATTAGATTGCTTGTTGGATTGTTAGCTTTTGAAGAAAATCTTTTTCAGTTGTCCCATGTTTCATTGAATCTGTTAATGTATAACCTAGCTTTTCCAAAGTTGAGAACTGCAAACTGCAAAACTAAAGACAATTGGGTACAACTTGGATAAGATCTCGCATTTGCCAAAGCAAGCAGAACATTCTAGAGAAAAATGGCCTCCACATTCAAGATGGTGTGAATGAGATCGGCTAGCAGTAGAGGTGATAGAAATCAGCAAACATGACTATTTCAAAAGCATTAAATATTGTGAAGTACGGCACAAAACTCAACAAACCAAGTATGTTCTATCTTTTTGTTATTAATGTTCACTTATATCACTGCTGTTTGTAACTATGGACAAAATGGATCACAGCTGGTAATTTTGAACAGTTTTAGATGCTTTGCTAATGACTAACATGCACAATCTTGTTACGTATGCCATTTTACTTCAAACACCTGCCTTCAAAAAAAAAATCCAACATTAATGCAGAATATGTAAAATGGTGAACCAGAAGTAATGTTTTTCTCTGCTTTATACTATATTTTATGCCTTTCATCCTTGTTTGAAAAATATTGTTAACAATATATTGCATATAATATTATAATACTGTAACCTGGACCCTGAGAGCAATGCCAAAGAAGAAATCATATAAATACAGCTATAAATAAATGCTGGATATAATTTAAAGGATACAGATGAAAATTTTCTATTAAACACATTAGCAAGATGATTTTCAAAATTTAACATTTGTCACCTATTATTATTATTATCATTTTGTCAATATGTCTTCAGTGTAATTTGGATGAAGAATATGTGGATTTAAATAGCTCTCTCCCAGTGTGATGATAAAGTTAGAAGAGAGAGGGACAGAGAAAGAGAGGGAGAGAAAAAGAAAGAGAAAGGTACAGAAAGAGTAAGAAAGCAGAGAAAGAGGGAGAGAGAGAGAGAGAGAGGGAGGCAGGAAGAGAGAGAGCGATTGAGATCTAATTGAACATAGAAATCAAGAAGAATGGAAGACTTCTAGAAAATTATTGAGCTACCATATCTCAGCGGAAGAAAACCAGTGACCACAAGATGGCAGCAAATAAGATAGTAAAATGAAACTTCTCTACTGCCACCTAATGGATGAATGTTTGCAACCAAAATATGGTAGCTCTACTAATGGTTGATCTACATTTGCATTGAAATACGACAGCTTCCTCCTTCAAATCCGGACCATTCTGCCCACCTGTGATTTCATAGTAAGGAGGGGTTTTTCCTCCGGAGACTCCTCCCTCGGTATCTCCTTCATCACCATGGCAACAGCCTTATCTGCCGCCCTAGATCCTTTCCCCTATAACAGTGAAATCAACAATGACTTGTGTCAGGAGGAAATGTATGACATTCCTGTTACAGATGTAGAAATAGCTTTAATATGACATTATCATCATCAGTTTCAATTCCCTTCCTTGTCTCCTCCCGCCAAACAAACCAACAAAAAAAAGCAAGAAGTTTAACATGTAAAATAGTGGAAGCAAATTGTTGGTGCTGGAAACAAAAATGATCATTTTAAAGCAGTTAAGCAATCACACAGGTTTTGGCATAACTGTTAACTATAAGATATAATATATATATTTAGAGATGCATGATGTCCAATCCAACATACTTTATTACTTTCCAAGTGATAACCGTTTGTTTCAATCTCATTTCAGTTTTCCATAGATGATACAATGGATTATTTAAAGCAATTTTTTCATGGTGTCTGATCAGAAATCTTGGAGCTGTCTTTGGTGGGACGTGTCCTTACTGTGGCCTCCAGAATTTGCTGCTAAATTGTCATTTTCCTGGGTCAGTAAGAGGATATATTTACATCCATTGGGATAATTGAATTAAGTTCAGGTTAAAATTATATTACATTTAGGATTTCTCCTGGCCAAGTCATTTTAGAAGCAGATCTTACAGCACACCAAAGACCATAGGAAGTTCCCCACCCCCTAAAAATAGCCAAATTCTTCTATATTTGGTTTCCTGGTGGGCTGCAATTTAATAATTTCATTTGTACAATATTTAGGATGAATATTTTGGACCACTTACTGCCGTGGGTTAAATTATAAACCAGCCTCCACTCCAGTCTGAATCTCAGAGAGTTTGAACTCTAGAGAGCTGTAGACATAGCACTTCTCCATAAAAAAGATAATTTTCATCTATCTAAGATTGTTGTGGAGGACAAGAAGGCTTATCTCTCCAAGTTGCAGCGAGACACACAAAGAGGTATAGTCCTCGACGTACGACCACAATTGAGCCCAAAATTTCTGCTGCTAAGCGAGACATTTGTTAAATGAGCTTTGCTCCATTTTACATTTTTTTTGCCACCGTTGGTAAGTGAATCACTGCATTTGTGAAATTAGTAACATGGTTGTTAAGTGAATCTGGCTTCCCCATGGACTTTTCTTGTCAGAAAGTCGCAAAAGGTGGTCCCTGCAATTGTCATAAATATGAGTCAATTGTCAAGCATTTGAATTTGGATTAAGTGACCATGGGGATGCTGCAACAGTCATAAGTGTGAAAAATAGCCATAAGCCTCTTTTTTTCAGTGTCATGGTAACTTTGAACAATCATTAAACGAATGGTGGTAAGCCAAGGATTACCTGTATATGAATATTTCAAAACATTGTGCTTAATGAGGAGGTTTTGCTAGATTAACAAGATGCCAGATCAAAGTTAAAGTTGTAAGATTGGACACCATGTGTGACATTAATTGAAAAATAATTTAAATCAGTATGAAGGTTTCTCCCCCCCCCTTCTCCTTTGCGAATACCATCACGCTGAACACTTTCACTGTTGTTAGTCCTGGAAAGACTTCAGAGAATCTGCATCAATGCCTCATTAACATTGTCATATCAATTTATCAGGTTACTGCTTTCCTCCATCTTTTTTGTCTTCTTTTCTTAGGAGATCAGAGATCGGTATATAATGCAGTTCATTTCCCATCTCACCCACCATGTAATGGAAGCTTCAGCTGGCCAATTATTTTACGATAATTTTAACCCATTAACTGCACGGCACAGTTAGCTAAAAAAAGTATTTTAATTTCTGGAACAGAAGAAGCTACCCATTATTTTCCTCTGAACTTGAATTGTTAAAAAAAGAAGAAGAATTATGATGATGATTACTAGGACATCAAGAGTGACATACCAAAACTTGCAAAAAACAAAATAGAGAGAGAGAAAGAGAGAGAAATTAGTTTAATTCTCTCTAGAGCAGCAGTCCCAAATATTTGCAGCTTGGCTGGGGGGAGGGGAGGGGGGGAAGGGGAGGGAAACTGGACTGCTTGAGTGAGCAAATTGAGTTGTGCGCACGTGCATTTCAGCCCCATCACTCATGCGACCAGATTGCAAATAGGCTGTGGTTCAGTAGTGGGGTTTGGGGACCCCTGCTCTAGAGAATTCAACGGCTCCCTTCTTAAAACACAGTAACAAAACACAGATACAATATGTGTTGCCTTAAGAGACAAAACAGTTCTAAAGTTCATTTTTACAAAAGTAAAAATGGCAGAAATCAAGGAATTTCTTTGGGAAAAACCATACCGGTGACAGCAAAAACTTTCTTCAAACTGGCCAATGGTGACCCACCATATTCAGATGCCCAGCATGACTATAATAAAAACATTCATTTTTAAACAATTATCTTGTATGTTTTAAGCTAATGCCCCCATCATAAACCATTTTAGTTCAATATCGCAGATTTTCAATTCTGTCTTTCTTGCTACAACAGAAAAGTATCTTTTGGAGAGGTCCTGTACAAATAAAACACTATTACAACTTTTAAATTACCTTGGGTGCAATTGTAAAACCGTGTAAATCTCTGAAGTTTCTTTGAATGTATCATTGTGCTGTGTGTATGTGACATAGTCCAGTAATCAGACAATGTTGATCAGAAGTTTTCCTGATTTATGATAAAATGCAATTATGATCACCCTAATGCCAGGTCAAATCTGACTGCAGGTAGTCCTCAACTTATGACCACTGCCATGAATACATGCCGGTTCTCATCTGCTTGAATTTTGATCATGTGACTGTGGAGGTGCTGTGATGGTTGTAAATGCGAGGATATAAGTGGCAGGTTACTTTTTTCTGTGGTAACTCTGAGCAGTTACTAAATGAATGATTGTAAGTCAAACACCACTTGAAGTCAACTGGAACAAAAGATTATGATAATAGCTTAGCTCTGCTAAGCATTGGCTACTATTCTTGAATTATCCTTTGCATGGAGACAACAGCAATATCCAGCTTGGTGACCCGAATTGTAATTATCTTTTTATCCTCCTGATAGGGCTATAATGGGTTCTTTAAGGTCAACTATCAATAAAGGAGAATATTTGTCACTCAGGGTTGAAATGAGGGGTCCTTGATGCTCTCTGAACTTGGCTGTTTTCTTGCAGATGTTTTATTACCAAACTAGGTAACATATAGATGATGTTATTTTTTTAGTTTACTTTATTGTCATTGCACCTTGTACAATGAAATCAAACACCATCTTCAGTGCACATCATGACCATGATCATGAAAATAAACACAAACACGCATCTATCTAGTTTGGATATTGAAATATCTGCAGGAAAACAGCCAAGCTCAGAGATCACTAAGGACCTCAATTAGATATTAAAAATTGCCATTTGCATGTGTATATAAATATAAATAATATATACATGCACACACATGGAAATCCAGCTCTAGAACTATTTCAGCAGTGTAAAAATAGCTCCTTAACCATAGCATGAATGAAAGAGTAAGACTGATGGTACAAGTCTTCTATTTGCTGGAACGTCACAGGACCATTTTTTCCTTGAGTAAATTTTTAGTCCTCTTCAAATAATTTTCAAATGCTGTATTGAATTGGTAGTAATTTTCAGGAATTTAGACCTAGACACTTTCCTGTTCAGCAAGACTGTTAGCAAAAGGTATGCAGAAAGGAACAATAGTCTACTCTGCATCAGCTCTCAGGGTGGAAAGTTAAATGATGGATCATTTGAAAAGTTGCTGAATAGGAATCCATAAAGGTATTCATGGGATTATGAATCTTTGGGAATCTTACTGGTGACTGGCTCCCTTATTGTGCAAGAAACTTGGAGAAATGTGAGATGCGGACAGGTACTAGCAGTCTAGAACTAAGATTACAAAACAAACAAAATAAATTTGGATGGCGAGAACAGGTAAAAATAACACTCTTCCATAAAGGCAACACACCAATTCACTTCATGTGACTTACGATGCATTGTACAAGGAAAGGAAGTGTTCGGGTACACGGTATAGTATTATATACATTTTAGGTTCTACTTATTCCCATGATTTCATCTGCTTATTTTTCTGAGTAGGAATTATGATGTAGAACTTCATTGGAAATAAAAACATGGAAAGCCACAAATGTGGCACCTGTATCTTGATTAGCAACATCTATATTCCAGATTTTAAGGCAATATTGTTTCATTCCAACCAAGTCAAGCTGTGCCTGCTTGATAGTATAAAATAAAACATTTTTTTGTTAGTTACTTATAAAGTGCCATCAAGGAACCACAGTTCTGAATAACACCGGTATCCAACTTAACATTTTGAAATAATGTACAAGAATCTCCATATCCAAGAATCTCCAAAGCATGCTCATATAAAAAGCATGCTTCTTCCCTGTTGCACACTTTCGTTATACCCAAACTGCAAAATGCACAGCATTGTGAATTATAATTGGGATATGGTATTTTATCTGATGAAAAGCACATTCTGCTTGCTAAGCGGCTACAAAAATTATCTGGCCAAATGTGCACAAGTTTTATGTATGGTTCCCTCTGTGGCAGTATCCTTTGAAGCAATATATACAGTCTCTATATATGCGGCTGTTGTTGCGCTAGCAGTAAATGGCATGCGGTGCTGGCAAAAGAGCGCACGCCTTTCGTGCTGAAGGTTGTAATAAAAGCAAGTTTCGTCAGTCGGAAAAGATGCATTAGAAAACATGCGATGCTTTTTAAATGTCCGGCACAGGAGGAGGAAAAGAAAAACCCACCAAGGCAAAGATCAGCTTGCATTTTTGAAGCCACAGCCACTTTTTCTTCAAGGTCTCACCTACTGCCTGAAAACAGTCATGATACTCATATTAGTGCTTGTTAATCAGACAATCCATCAATTAATCATCATCATCATCATCATTAATCCACTGGATGGCTGTAATCATCATAATACCATATAACATGCTATTTTTTTTTTTGTTCCACAAGGGTAATCCACCATTCCTGTTATTTCTGCTGTAGAAGACCGCAAAATCCTCACAGAAGTTCTCCTGGATAGTGAAAAGACTGGAAAAATAGGGTGCTATAACACAGAACCATAGTCATCTTCAAACATACTCCTTTCCTGGCTGAAAACAGTCACGGTACTCATATTAATGCTTGTGAAACAATCACTCAATCATCATTAATCCATTGGGTGGCTGCAATAACACAACATTCCATTGCCCCCCCACAAGGATAATCCACAATTCCTGTTGTTTTTGCTGTAGAACAATGCAGAAGGTGTATTGGGAAAAGGGCTGTAACAATAGGGTACTACAACCCAGAACATAGTCAGCTTCAAATCCCCCTCCCCCGTCTCTGCATGGAACAGCAGATCAAAAAGATCTGAGAGTGGCAATTGGAATTTTGGAGTGATTAATGACTGCAATTAATGGCAGCAGGTGCAAGTTCTAGAAAACAAAGTAATTTTCTACATGACACAAAATTAATTAAGGAAATTTGCTGCAAAGAGTCTTTCTTAGGACTCTCATATATTCTGTGTCAACCCGTAAAGCATTCCTAGGCCTGTTTCCAAGTTGCCATAAGTGAGAGTGGGGGAATCTGAAGGAATAGTACGGCAATAAAAAACAGAAGTAGCTTCCATGTTTATCTTACAAAGATTGTAACCTAGGCACCAGATCTTCTGCCCGTGAAAATCCTTCATTGGAGAATGTGATTGATGACACTCAGCCCATGAATGTGCTTCATTGGAGAGCCTGATTTATGACACACCCAGGAGGGAGCGGGGAAACAGGGTCACAGGTGACCGTAAATTACGTGTGGCAAGAGTTGGCTTCATATGGGACAATGTCCACATGTTGTTCTTAATAATTTTTTTGGATTCTTTTGAAGCTTGGCTCGAGGCTCATGATTTAATTAGGGCAATCTCTGGAAGCCTGACATTCTGTTTTTATTATAGCGAAATTCACCGAGATTCTTTGGTAAGATTGTTGTGCTTAGATGTGTCTTTAGAAGGTTGTTATGGTTTTTATTAGGCTTGGGAGAAAAAGCATCTTAACCAAACAGTCATGGAACATTTATCGTATCTCCAAAAAACAAAAACAAAAAGTTTTTGTGAAAATGGGCTTTCTATCATTTCCCACCTTTGCTAAACTGGGTGTGGACGTGGCCAGTGTGTGATGCATCTGCGAGTTTGACTACCCTGCCTTAGAGGAAACAGCTCTGTGGCCTCCTTTGAAAAGCACCTGGAAAAAATATGAGCTTCTTTAAATAAACTTTGCTGACACAGCTTATGTCCATTAACAAGATGAGGATATTTTGGTAACTGCTTTGTTTTACAGATAATATGCGTTTCCTCTGTAATCAACTTGTATTTCCTTAGTTATATAAGTAATAAAATGTAAATGCTGACTGAACCATGGGATGTAGTCCTTTTCCAGCCTTATGAGAGGACCCAGCTGTATTTGGATCCAAAATAAATATATTACTCCGAGAGATTCGGAGTGTGCCTCTTTCTCCATACTGGGCCTAACCTAGACAGTGTGCAAGACAATATGAAGCTGAAATACGGCTACTTCTTGACTTACAACAGTTTGTTTAGTGACTGTTTAGAATAGAATAGAATAGAATAGAATAGAATAGAATAGAATAGAATAAATACTTTATTGGCCAAGTGTAATTGGACACACAAGGAATTTGTCTTGGTGTAAATACTCTCCGTTTACATAAAGAAAAGGTACATTCATTAAGAATCAAGAATCATAACGTACAACACTTAATGATAGTCATAGGGTACAATCAACAATCAAATCATACTAGGAAACAGTCAAGTGGGAGGGGATGGGTGATAAGGAGTGGTGAGAAGATTAACAGTAATGGTAGATACACTTTGTAAATAGTTGGACAGTGTTGAGGGAATTATTTGTTTAGCAGAGTGATGGCTTTCAGGAAAAAACTGTTCTTGTGTCTAGTTGTTCTGGTGTACAGTGCTCTATAGCATCGTTTTGAGGGTAGGAATTGAAACAGTTTATGTCCAGGATGTGAGGGATCCATAAATATTTTCACAGCCCTCTTTTTGACTCGTGCAGTATACAGGTCCTCAACTGAAGGCAGGTGGGTAGTAATTGTTTTTTCTGCAGTCCTAATTATCCTCTGAAGTCTGTGTCTGTCCTGTTGGGTTGCAGAACCAAACCAGACAGTTATAGAGGTGCAGATGATAGACTCAATAATTCCTCTGTAGAACTGGATCAGCAGCTCCTTGGGCAGTTTGAGCTTTCTGAGTTGGCGCAGAAAGAACATTCTTTGTTGTGCTTTTTTGATGATGTTTTTGATGTTAGGTGTCCATTTTTGGTCATGTGACATAGTAGAACCTAGAAATGTGAAGGTCTCTACTGTTGATACTGTGTTGTCTAGTATTGTAAGAGTATTGTATTGTATAGGAAGGTTTCTTCTAAAGTCTACCACCATTTCTACGGTTTTGAGTGTGTTCAGTTCCAGATTGTTCCGGTTATACCATAAGGCAAGTTGTATAACCTCCTGTCTGTATGCAGATTCATCGTTGTCTCGAATGAGACCAATCACTGTTGTGTCTTCAGCAAACTTCAGTATTTTAACAGATGGATTGTTTGAGATGCAGTCATTGGTATATAGGGAGAAGAGAAGTGGAGAAAGCACACAGCCTTACGGGGGCCCTGTGCTGATTGTACAGGTATCAGATGTGATTCCACCTAGCTTCACCTGCTGCTTCCTGTCTGTTAGGAAGCTTATGATCCACTTACAAGTGTGTTCAGGTACCGCTAGTTGGTTTAATTTATTTAGAAGAGTGTCTGGAATGATGGTACTGAATGCTGAACTGAAGTCTACAAAGAAGACCCTTGCGTAGGTAATTGGAGATTCAAGGTGTTGTAGGATGTAATGCAGAGCCATGTTAACAGCATCATCTGTCGATCTATTTGCTCAGTATGCAAACTGCATGGGATCTAACAGCAGATCCGTGATGGTTTTGAGGTGGGACAGCACAAGCCTTTCAAAGGTTTTCATAACTACAGATGTTAGAGCAACTGGTCTGTAGTCATTCAGTTCCTGGCTCTGGGATGATGGTAGAACGTTTGAAGCAGGAAGGAACATAGCACATCTCTAGTGATCTATTGAAGATTCGGGTGAAGATGTGGGCCAAGTGGTCAGCAAAGACTTTTAAGCAAGAAGTTTGAAGGTACATTGGCAAAAAAGTGACTTATGACCATTTTTCACACTTGTGACCATTACAGCATGGTCATGTGATCAAAATTCATATGCTTGGCAACTGATATCATATTTATTACGGTTTTGGTGTCCTGGGGCCAGCTGATCACCTTTTGTGACCGTCTGACTAGCAAAGTCAATAGGGAAGCCAGATTTATTCAACAACCATTAACTTAACAACTGCAGTGATTCACTTGTGGCAGGAAAGTTGTAAAATGGGGCAAAACTCACTTAACAAATGTCTCCCTTAGCAACAGTAAGTTGGCGCTCAATAGTGGTCGCAAGTCAAGGATTAGCAAATCAGCTTAAAAATGTATCCTTTTTCAGTGCTTTTCATTTGCTCTGAGCTTCTGGAGTTGGTTTGTTAAAAAGTGTGCATATTCTAAAATATTTAAACATTGCCTATTTTAATAGCAGTTTCCAGCAAAAGGCCAGGAGATATGAAGCCAACTTTTACAACCAATAGCAACCGCACTTAGACTTATATACAGCTTTACAGTGCTTTGCAGCCCTCTCTAAGCGGTTTACAGAGTCAGCATATTGCCCCCAGTAATCTGGGTCCTCATTTTACTGACCTTGGAAGGATGGAAGGCTGAGTCAACCTTGAGCCTGGTGAGATTCGAACTGCCAAAGTGCAATCAGCCGGCAGTCAGCAGAAGTAGTCTGCAGTACTGCACTCTAACCACTGCACCCCCACAACTCACCAAGATGTAAATATTATTATAAGTATGGCTCAGAATGAAAGCTGTAATATAACATGTCTACGATCTTAACTCACTTTTCTTAAAATAACTAACTTAATGTGCCATGCTAAAATTATTATTTGCCAGGCTCTGGAACAACATGATGACAGGCCTTTGGAATTTCCCCACATTTAAACACACTCAAAAGACACTTTGTGGTAAAAAATAAACTGACATCCAACTGTTTTCCTGCCAAATTAATGCCTAGGGAAGTGCAAAGCTTTGCTTCAATAATGATTTAAGTAAAGCACTCTTTTGAAGCCCCTTCATTACACAGTGTGTTCCTTCTCTAATGAAATAAAGCTGCTGCATTACTTTGATTTAATCGGTACTCTATCAATCCCAATTCCTGAAACATGTGTCCAGTGCATGATCAAAACCTGTTGTAAGTACTACTAAATGTACAAAAACTAGGGATCTCACTCTCCCCAAAACTAGTAAGAGTTCCATCTGAGAGACTTGCAGACAAACCCTTTGATATGCAAAAGAGTTCAGCTTAACCAAAGAAGTCACATCAGAAACACAATTCTTTGCTTTGCCTTAATAATATAAGGCTCAACTCCTTTGGATCTATTTTCATACCTTTTCAGGTTTTGTGGTTGAGTTGATATAAAGTGCTGAAGAAGGCAGCTGCTACCTCGTCACCAAACATTGATGATACAAATGGAGAAGGTGGGAAAGAGGCAAGATCATTGCATGTGTGAAAAATGTGAACTCATAAAGCATTCCTAGTAGTTGCCATAAAAAAAAAAAGTGGGGGGAAGGAATTCTGGAAGAGCAGTGCAGCTGTTAAAAGCGAAAGCACATTCCAACTCTTAGCTTTAAAAGATTGTAACTAAAATACCAGAGCTTTTGCACACGAATATATTTAATTGGAGAATGTGAATGGTGACACCCAGCCTGTGAATGTGCTCAGTTGGAGAATCTGGTTTGTGAGACATCCAGGGGGAGGATAGCATGCCAGAGTTGGCTTCATACAGGGCAGTGCCAGTATGGTGCCTCCACTGAATCCTTTGAAGTTTTTTGAAGTTTGGCTCGAGAATCATGATTTAATTAGGGAGATTGCTGGAATCTTGACAAAAAGAAGGGTAAAGAGTCAGTGAAAAAAAACACCTGAGGTGATGCTACATCTAAGTTTTAAAACAAAAGTCGTATTATAGGTAGCAATAGCAATAGCGTTTAGACTTATATACCCCTTCACAGTGCTTTACAGCCCTCTATAAGTGGTTTACCGAGTCAGCATATTTCCCCCAGCAATCTGGGTTCTCATTTTACCAACCTGGGAAGGATAGAAGGCTGAGTCAACCTTGAGCCTGAGTCAACCTTGAGCCCAAACTTCAGGCAGCTGGCAGGCAGCAGAAGTAGCCTGCAGTACCGCATTCTAACCACCGCGCCTGGAAAGTTAACCTTGGATGTTGCCTCCAATGGAATGCTTATGAATTAGTTCTTGTTTGTCCAGCACCTTTTCACTTGATCCTGTTTCTCAAACACCAAAGAAGTAATAAATGAACTTATACAGGTGGTGGGACAAGCTTGAATATACTAGGAAGACAGTGGTGGGATTCTACCAGTTCTCTACCGGTTTGGTGATCGTGCACTTTGCATGCATGCGCATGCAGCTTTCCAAACACCAGCTGAGGCTCTGTCATACCAATCAGTTGAGATGATAAAGAACAGAAAAGCACAGATGCGCCAATCCTGCACTTTTCTTTCTCCTCTCAGCTGCTCGTCGGAGCTTTTTTTTACTACTGGTTCAGCCGATTTGGCTGAACTGGGCCGAACCTGTAGCACCATTTCACCACTGCAGGAAGATCTTAAGAGACATTCCCTCCTCCTCTCTGCCTTACTTCTAATTCCCGCCTTTCTTTTTCTCTACCCCATATTTAGGATGCTGAACCTTATAATCTCACTTACTAAAAATTAGATGCTTCATTTTGTAACCATTTGGCTGAGGACCAAACAGAAGACACACTAACTGGAAGACGGGCAATAGGGGCTTTTCAGCAGAGAGTAGAAACCATGGATTCCCATAGAGGTGTTTACTGTTTGGTTCCCACGCCTTGTCTAGCAGAATAACAGAAGAAACCCTACATTAGTTCAGACAAATGGTTGTCCAATCTCTTCCTAAAAACCACCAGTGTTTATAAGCAGAGCAACCCATGTGGTGGAGTAGCTAGATCGGGTCTTCTTTTTGCCTGCCTCCTTTTCTTGGGCAACTCTAGGTTCCCGGTCCATCTACTATAGTGAAACCTCACCTTCCCATTATTCATTCTGTATCTTAGTAATTATCTTAACTTACTGCACCTGTGTATGGTTTGCCAATTGCACAGTGGCAGATAGGACAGCACTCCAGAGGGTTAACGTCATTGCCCAGAAGATCATTGGTTGCCCTCTCCCCTCTTTGGAAGAGCTTTATAGCTCCTGCTGCTTTAAGAAAGTTCAAAACATTCTCAAAGATCTACCTCATCCTGGGAACCCTTTTTTTGAACTATTACCATGTGGCAGACGGTACAGAATAATAAAAAACAGGACAAATAGGCTGAAAAACAGCTTCTATTCCAGGTCAGTTGCTCTGTTGAATTCTACTGTATAGCGCAGTGTTGGTGCGGTGTCGGGAGTTTTAGGTTCAATGTGTGGAGTGTGAAGGATGTGTGTTTGTGTTTATTTTCATGGTCACGGTGTGCACTGAAGATGGTGTTTCATTTCGTTGCACGAGGTGCAATGACAATGAAGTAAAGTAAACTAAACTGTGTTTCTTAAGAAGCAACATCTGTAATGGAGTGTGAGAACAGATATGGATTCTCTGACAGTGTTGCTTCCCAGCAGGAGAAGCCTCAGTGAAGTGATTGTGTGCCCGTCTGACCAGTTCCTGCTGATGCTGGGAGGCCGATCAAGTTTGATAGAGGTCAGAGACGGATCCACTCTTCTCTCTGGATGTCTTCCCAGCCTGCAACTCTACCCAGTTCTTAGTGCCCTGGGTTTACAAGCCAACATTCTCACTGCCTAATATGTTGTGATCGGTGGAGAATTGCCCACAGCGCAAAGATAAGCTGCAAATTTGAAATCCTTGGTTTAGCTGTTATCTCTTATCTTAGCATTTTATTATAAGCACTGTAAATAATCGCTCTATCTTCCCATGTCCCAAAGTATAATATTATTGATAATCTATAGCATGTTCATAATGTCACTAAAAGTATTAACTGCATACAAATTAGGGAGAAGAGACTTTGTTGTGTTTATTTCTTGCTCTGAATGCCTCCAGTGTAAGTTTAAAAAAAAAAACCTTCAAAGTTTGCTATCTATTAGTTGTGACAGCAATTTAGCTTTCCAGTGTTATATTCTGGGACGAAGGAGGAGCAATCTTATTTTCTTTTCATAAAGGAAGTCTCTTAAAAACTTGGCAGATGAATTTCTAATATGGAAACTTAATAATTAATATTTCTCAGATCCTTGGTTAGGACTTGAATCACCTGTATTAAGATTTCACTAGTCTGTGTTTGACTGCGAATCTAATTGCAGATTACCCATAAAATAATAATAATTTTAGCCCAATCTAGCATGTCGCTGGAACCTAGTCTTGGGGTTATTCATGTGGCTTTTTCTTTTTAAAATCAAAACTATAGGACAGTACCACAAAGAGGCAGTAAGGTAAATGAGGCTTTAAAAATCAGTACTTTAATATATCAATCCCAATAGAAAATACTGGGAATATGACAATGCTTGACAAATGGCTTGGATTTTCTCTGTTCTCCACGGTAGCAAACTTCCAACTACAATGTTTGCCAATACTAATTATTCTCCTATATAACACAGCCTTTTTAGAGTGGTTTATTTATAAGACAAAAATAAACTTTGATAATATGACCTCAGATTTTGCCAGCGAGGTGCCCTTCAGTGCTATAAGGTTCCAATTTTTGAAATTTCCAGGAAGTATGAGTATTAAGTAATTTTATTGTGTCCCTCTTGGCTTTTGTCCAGATAATAATAAAGTCCAAGTTTATCCTCACAACAGCCAGCTTATGAAATTATTTAGGCTTATAGTCACCCAATGAGTTAATAAGGTTGGTGGAAAAAAATTGAATCTGGCTCTCCAGTTCCCCAATACCCTACGAGTCATGGTTTCAATAGATCTATCCTAAATATGAGTAAATAACTCATTATTTATTTCGATAACATTATTGTAATAGGAAAATTTTCAAAGATATATTCAGTTCACAGGGAACACATGACCAGCCATGCACTGGACTATTGAAATGCAAACTGTTCCCTTCTTATACTTGAAACTTGTCACACACATAGGAAATAAGGGACAGAGCTTGTGCTGTGATATCATAACACATTACATCATTCTGATGAAGCCTTGCCTAGTTGCAGATGGTCCTGAATCAGTCTGATCTCTAATTTAATTTTAAACACAAAACAAAGGCCTATTATTAAACCAGGAGGCAAAACTGCTAATTGGCTAAATTATGTACTTCGGATATTGCATCTATTTTTAATGATGTACTTTCACAGAGCATGTTAAAGGAACAACCTCTAGGAAATATTTGGCTAAGAAGCATTTGTCTTATATGTGTGATATTCTACCTCATGTTTGTCTGTCTATGTGAGGGGGACTTTATACAGAGTGGAACAAGTACTACCCTCTAAAAAGACCCCGACTATGTATCAGAATGGTCAATCAAATGGCAAATTCAAATCTCAACAAATAAATGCTCTGTCTTACATATTGGCAAAAAAATAATAATCAGAAAATAAAATACAAGCTAAATAGTCAAGACCTCGTTGATGATCCAAACTCTGTCAAAGACCTTGGAGTACTCAACTCAAATGATCTAAGTGCTAGAGCCCACTGTAACTAAGCCAAAAAGAAGTGGTGGGATTCAAACATTTTTACTACCGGTTCTGTGGGCATGGCTTGGTGGGAGTGGCAGGGGAAGAAACCTGTAAAATCTTCAGTCAAAGGTGGTATTTCCCGGTTCTCCAAATTACTCAAAATTTCCGCTACCGGTTCTCCAGAACTGGTCAGAACCTGCCACCTCTGCCAAAAAGGCATTAAGAGTTGTTAACCTAATCCTGCGTAGCTTTTTCTCTGGTAATATCACACTACTAACTAGAGCATACAAAATATTTGCTAGACCAATACTTGAATACAGCTCATCAGTCTGGAACCCACATCACGTATCTGATATTAACACAGTTGAGAAAGTCCAGAAATATTTCACAAGAAGAGTTCTCCGCTCCTCTATTCATTGCAGAATACCTTATGCCACCAGACTTGAAACTCTAGACCTAGAAAACCTAGAACTACGCCACATTCAGTCTGATCTAAATATAGTATATAAAATCATACATTCAATGTCCTACCTGTAAATGAATACTTCAGCTTCACCCATAACAATACAAGAGCACACAATAGATACAAACTCAAGGTTAACCACAGCAAACTTGATTGCAGGAAATACGACTTCAGCAACAGAGTGGTCAATGTTTGGAATACTCTACCTGACTCTGTGGTTTCTTCCCCAAACCCCCAAAACTTTAACCTTAGACTATCTACTATTGACCTCACCCCTTTCCTAAGAGGTCTGTAGGGGGCATGCATAAGCGCACCAATCGTGCCTACCATTTCTGTCCTATTGTTTATTCTTTTATTTTTCTTATACGTATCCATTTCATGTATTCATAACTATGTTTATATTTATACCTGTTATCTTGTAAGCGATTGACAAATCAAATCAAATCAATCAATCAATCAATAAAAATAAAGTTCCAAAGTGAAATTATCAAAAGTAACCACTTCATAAATGCATGGCACAATGCAGGAGAACAAACCCATCAGGATGGGTTTCAAGATTCAGCAGTCCATTTGCATTGAAAAGACAAAGGCCACTCTTTTGAAGATAGCAAATTCGACATTTTGGACAGAGAGGACTACTGGTTTGAAAGAGGGGTCAAAGAAGCCATCTATGTCAAAATTGAATAGCCTCTCTCAACAGAAGGGGAGGGATATGACATCATCTATCTCCAATTTACAACACAGTCCTTTCAGCAGTTCCAATAAAGCTCCATACCCATTTGCACTACTTAGGTCACCCTGAGGACACAATAAACCTCCAAGTGGCCTCAATGACTCTTTAAATCAGTGGTTCTCAACTTTCCTAATGTCGCGACCCTTTAATACAGTTCCTCATGTTGTGGTGACCTCAATCATAAAATTAGCGGTGTCTCGGTTCCTATTACCATAAAAAAAATGTGTTTTCCGATGTTCTTAGGCGACCCCTGTGAAAGGGTCATTCGACGCCCAAAGAGGTCACAACCCACAGGTTGAGAACCCCTGCTCTAAAAGAATACAAATGACCAGCTGCCTGCAAGGACTATGAATCCTCCCATTCCCCACCATCCAGTCGGAGTTGAAGAAGCTTCTTGGGTGAGAAGCAAAAGGTTTTCAAAGAAAAACAAGAAACCTGAGGCACTTCTCGAAAAAAGCACCTTTGGGACAAGCATGACCTGGATGACTGAGAATTTCCATAGATATCAAAAGTAACTAAAAAGTGACTTAGAAACTCAAAACTATAATAATAACTTTTATTTTAACAGGAAAAAAAAAAGAATTCTCAACTTAAAATTTGTTTGTACTTAAAAGTCCTTGATGAAAGATTTCTCTAATTAGATATGGACAGCTGGGCAGTGTGGAGTGAGTCAGGAAGTTCTGATGGCATCCTGACTAGCAACAGCCACCATATTTATTTCGTAAGGAGGCACAATGGCTAAGCAGTTAAAGATGCTTAGCTTCTCACCTGGAAAGCTGACAGCCTGAGTTTGAGACCTGAGCGGCGTGTAACAGGGAGAGCTCCTGTTACTTGCACTAGCTTCTGCCAACCTAACAGTTCGAAAGCATGCTAATGCAAATAGATAAATAGGTATTACTTTGGTGAGAACGTAACAGCATTTTGTGTGCCTTCGGCATATAGTCATGCTGGTCAAATGACCACAGAAGCGTCTTCAGAAAACACTGGCTCCCTGAGCTAGGAAACAGAGACAAGAATCATTCAAGAACCTTGGAAGAAGGTTTCTGACAGCAAGATTTCAAATTATTTCCCATCCTAGTCCTTAATAGGCACTCATGCAAAATAATAATAATAATCATAATCATAAATTAGATCAAACCATTGGTCTAAACTAGAAAGATTTAGCATTTCTAAATCACTGCTTTCTTAAGGATACTGGTAGAAAGACTATGCAACCCAAGCAAATGATTTGACTGAGATTGACTTCAACACAGTCCTACTTTACATGATTTATTTAGTTTTATTTGTCCTAATGTTTTCATTATGTACGGGTATATTTTAACTTTTTAAAGAAAGATGCTACATGTATAATTGCTGAGCCAGGCCAGCACAAAAATTAAGTGCTCCCAAAAATACATTTGGGGAAAAAAAAAAAGAACAACCCTGTCCTTTCCTACCTTGATTTATTTAAACCAGCTTCCTTCCAGCAAGCAAAAACTACCAAAAGTGCCGTCATTCATTAGAATTTGGCCAGTGGCCAACTGCTGAAGTCATTACTAGACTTACTATGTGATTCCCTCTTGATCCATTATTGGTAGTAATATGTCACATTTCTGACTACTGGTCTTTCTATGCAGCTGTTTTAATGAAGATTCAGTTCTTATAAGAACTATTTAATGAGGTTTTAATTAAGCTACAGCTATAGAAATTTAATTTGAAAGTTCCAATTAGATAGGGCTTGTCACTCAACCAAAGTATTTAATCATTCAAAGATGTCAAGAAAGCAAAATAATTGAACTATTTCACATTGAAGCCCCTGATTATTATTATTTTTAATGTAGGCTTTAAAGAACATAATCACTAAAACCCAGGGTAGGGTAATTGTTAAGATGTTGGGCTGGGATTGAGAAAATATAGTTTGAAGCCTACATATGATCTTGAAATTCACCGTAAGTGAGCTTCACGTATTCTTTTTGAGTGCCCTAACTCGTGGGTCTATTGTTGAGAGCATTCAGAAAAGGGTGGCATATAAATTTTTCCATTTTATTTATTAAGACCTAGTTTAATGACCTATGGAATACTATCATAGATTTCAAATGTCTAGGAAATCTGGAATATCTTTCACAAAATCCCAAGATATATTCATTCACTGAATAAAATGCAAGATGCAAGATGATACCCCAGGCATTGTGTCTCCCTACCCAAATCTTTAGAAATAATCTAGACTTGAAACAGAGCCACATATAAAGAACTGAACTTTCACAGTTATCTTCATATACAACCAAGGTTGAATCCTGCAGCAAGATTTTGGTATGTTGAGAAAGTTTTATGCTGTTTATAGCCTGCCTGCCTTAATGCCTTCCTTCCTTCCTTCCTTCCTTCCTTCCTTCCTTCCTTCCTTCCTTCCTTCCTTCCTTCCTTCCTTCCTTCCTTCCTTCCTTCCTTCCTTCCTTGCCACCCATCCCATCCCATCCTCAGAATTTGCAGACATTACTCCAGGTATTTTTACACAATTTTTTTGACGTGTATCCTAATTACATGTGCATAGACTTCATCAGACTCATACATCTGATAGTAGGTTTTCCTTTTCAAATGAACAAGTCCATCAGGAGACCAGTAAATCTATAAACCAATGCACAGTTAAATGAAACAATCAGATGGAAATAAAAATGTAAAATTCCTCCAACTCTGGGCTGATATCAGTTTCAAGCAGTGTTTCTCTATGTTGGCAACTTTAAGATCTGTGGACTACAACTCCCAGAATTGCCCAGTCAGCATGGTGGCTGGGCAATTCTGGGAATTGAAATTTACAGGTTTTTAAGTTGATGAGGTTTTGAAACACTGGAAGAAACAGTTTAAACTTCTTTTTCTTTGCTTTAGAATTAAACACGTATCATTTACAAGAAGTTTATAAAGCAGTAAGAGGGAAAAAAGGAAAAAGAAAAGGGGAAAAAAGGAAAGTAGACTGCTGTGTCAATCAACTTATAGCTGTCTAAAAGATGCAATTGGTGTTAATATGTACTTGTGGCTTTCAAAGGTATGGAGGTCTGGAATTCATATGAACCCCTCAATTCTTGTCAACCCTATAAGATCAGCATAGGAAACCAGCACCATATAGGCTGGTACTTTTTTTATTGTTATAGTAACAGAGCTTTGCAAGTCTGATTGTGCTTCCTTTTTTTTTCACTTTATCTCCATGAAAACTAGGGAAGAACTTGTCTGAGATACTTACTCATTTTGACTAAGCCAAGTTCAACAACATCAGAGAGTTCCTGGAAGCCTGGCACTTAAGACGAATCAGCCATCGATAGGTTCATAGAGATAAACAACATTTACATCCCCTTCAAAAAAGATAATCAGAAAGCCAAAAAGGAACAAAAAGACCCAAGCACCACCTCATCTATGATCAACACTCAGATGGGCAGAGAATAATGTTCTGTGAATTTATTTTCCCATCTTTTTTATTGGCTTTATTTGCAACCATATTTAAACCTTTCATAATCTGAGAAGAAAGCGATACAGCTATGGACAGAAGCTGTTTCTGCTCTTTCCAAATTCTTAAGGTTTAGATGCAGATGCATAGCTGCAAATATTACTATTTTATGAAAAGGAAATGAGGAGACAGAAGATGAATATGTCCCTGTTAAAAATTCCTTTAGGAATTCTCTTAACTGATTTTTTAAAAAAACTTTTACATTTAAAAGTATTGTCTGAAATCTTTCATTTATATTGCATAGTCTGTCTAATCCTTGGGGATTATTTAAAGGTTGTATAAATGAAAGGGCAACAACCATGTAGAAAGAAAGAAAAAAGTGCCCATGAAGACTGCAGAATTCTAAAATAAAAGCTATACTCAGCATTATTCCCATTCTTCCACTTTTTAATATAACCATCACAAACACATTATATGGGTTCTATTAACATTTAAAAAGAAACCTGGTTTGCACTCCTTTAGCCTATTCAATAACGTATTGCATTTTTTTTTTACTATTAAGATATAGGCAACACCAGAAAGTGCTACTCTGGCTGACATCACAAACATTTCCTGGAAGAAATCAGTAATAGAAGACAGATTGGTTTTAGATATGAGACCCCAGTGGTCAAGAAATCAATATATGTCATTAAAACAGTAAGATCTGCATCAGATTCTCTTTCTTTGATCTCAGAATGTCTTTAATCTCTAGGGCTATTTGTTTCTTCTGAATAAGAAATTTCATACCTTTTTAAGGAAAAAAACCACTTATTTTTTTCTTTTTTGTTAGGATCATCAGATACACCTTCTGCTGTCTTTAATGGATTTCTTGGCATTGAAAGCTGATCCTTGATATATTGAAAAATTGCTGAAAACATTGATGCCGAGAGAACAGAGAATTATCTTCAAACGTTTCTCCTTTCCTTCAGTCACGTCGTTAAAGCATTTGCTGTATAACTTACACTTTTGGAGCATAACCCAGGACATATACATGATTACTATGGGTGCATAGCAAAGCCTGAAGGACTTTCTCATGACCAGCAGAATTAAAGTGAGCCTAGAAAATTCACATTTAACATTTTTAGGGAAGAGCAAAATCAGTGACACCATATAACTTAGGTGGGGTACGGTCAGACATATAGGTAGAGCTCAATTGTGGTTCTAGGTTGAGGACTACCTATAATGTTTATTACTTGACATATATGTGATATATTTAGTTCATTTTTTTTCTAGTTCCTTGTTTAGTTTGTTATTCTACACTGATGCATTTTTGTAAGTTTCCCTCTTTTATGTATTTCTTTGTAAAGTTTTTAAATGAAATTGTATGTGTCTGTAAAATGGCTCCTACAGGCAGGTCATTTTGGGCGCCCTCATGAAAAGGCCACAAGTTGTTAGTCTCCTGGTGATTGGCCCAAAGTCAGCCAATTGGCTTCCATGCCTGAGCAGGACGAGAACTCTCAAGTCTCCTGGTTTCTAGCCTGGTGCCTTAACCATTAGACTAAACTGGCTATATCTTTTTAAAAATTAAAACTGAATCTTTTCACACAAATATTTAAGCCATTAACCCAGAACAATAAACATCATTTAGTATTTAATTTGGTTTATATTGCATAAGTAGAAGCAAAAATGCTAGAATTACATTATACTTTATAGCTGAATACAATGTCCCCCACCTCACTTCAGTGAAAAGCTGATGATTTCCAATGTCTTTTCTCAGAAAACAGGTATACAAAATTAATCTGCCTTCTAGCATACATTCATCATATTGAATTACTCGCTAGCTATTTTTGCATAATAGACTTAATCAGGTGAGTTAAAAGACCCAGCACCTGCACAGCTGCATTTACACCACAGGCTAATTTGGATCAGGGTTAGACTTGGTTTAGTCCCTTGTCACCCAAATAGAGTTTACTGGGTTAGTGAATGTAGTTCAGTGAATTAGCTGAACCCAGAAAATATTCTAGTTAGTGTGCTGCATATTTGTATATCTAGGCAGCTACATCTACTGAATCTGCTTTATAAAAACATTATATACAAATATTATGTAAAAATATATCCAAATGCATAGGATAGGAGAACTACTGGCTCTACAGCAGAAATTGTGAAAGAGAGGTAGGGGTCCTAGTGGATAGTGATAGTGACTTAAATATGAGCCAGCAGTGTGCTGCAGCTGCCAAAATAGCCAATGCAGTCCTGGGTTGCATCAACAGAGGGATAGCATCAGGATCATGAGAACACTTTATATCACACTAGTGAGGACACAGTTGGAGTACTGTGTACAATACGAAAAAGATGCTGAGATCCTGGAAAGTGGGCAGAGAAGAGCAACAAAGGTGATAAGTACTTGTCCTCTGGAATATCTTGCCCTCCTGGTTTGAGGTCTGACACCCCTGATCTTCCGGAAGAGCCTAAAGACAAGCTTTGCCAGTTAGCTTGGGGCTCCAATGGGAGAGAATCACAGTGGAGGTCCTTGTTTAACAGCAGATCTCCCCACAATCCTGCCCTCCTCCGCATCTTTAATTGGATCATAGCATTTAACTTGTATTAATTTATATGAATGGATGGATAGGTAGGTGGATGGTCTGGAGGCTAAATCATATGATGCATGGTTGAGGTATGTCTAATATTTCAAGGAAAATGCATAGCGGGGAGACATGACAAGTGTCTTCCAATACTAGGGGATTGGGTCACAGAGAAGAGGGAACTGGCTTATTCTTCAAAGCACCAGAAGGCAGGACAAGAGTTGAATGGGTGGAAGCTCATTAAAGAGAAATCCAACCTAGAAGTAAGAACTTTTCTGACAGAGAGAATGAATAGAATAGTTTGCCTCCCAGAGTTGTGAGTGCTCCATCGATGGAGGTTTCCAAAAATTGAATTTGACCATAATGATGTAAGGTCTCCTGCCTTGAGCAAGCGGTTGGACTAGAAGACTACTACACTCCTCTGCTCGCAACAGAATACCCTATATCACCGAACTTGAAATTTTGGGCTTGGACAATCTTGAACTACGCCGCCTACAGTTAGACTTAAGCGTAGTACACAAAATTATCTGCTACAATGTCCTACAAGTCAATGACTACTTCAGTTTCAGCTGCAACAATACAAGAGGACACAACAGATACAAACTCAATGTAAACCGCTCCAAAGTTGATTGCAGAAAGTACAACTTCAGCAACAGAGTGGTCAATGCCTGGAATGAACTACCTGACTCTGTTGTTACTTCCTCTAACCCCCACTCCTTTAACCTCAAATTAACCACTATTGACCTCACCCCATTCACTATTGACCTCACCCCATTCCTAAGAGGTCTGTAAGGAGCATGCATAAGTGCAGCATTGTGCCTCCCATCCCTGTCCTATTGTCCCAATTTATTTGTACCTATTTTCTGTATTCTTACTCATGTTTATACTTATACCTATTATTTTGTAAGCGATTGACAAATCAAATAAATAAATAAATAATAAATAAATAAATAAGATCACTGAAATCTCTTCCAGGACTATGATTCTGTGTCCTATATAGTTGGTAAGAAGACCTTCTATAATCTCACACTTCCAGGTGCAAGAGATCAATTTTTCCCAGCCTCCCCAACAATGTTAATTTGGAGGACTGATACAAAAGCTGAGGTTTTCCAGTTACCTTAGAGAATCCCTTTTATTGTAACAAGCTCCTATTTATATACAAGGAAAATTGCTAAAATGATCTTTTTTGAATGGGGAATTTTAGAACAGGGGTCTCCAGCCCCCCGGTTGGTGGACTGGCATCGGGCTATGGCATGCCAGAAACTAGGTTGTGCAAACAAGTGAAGTGGAATGTAGGCAGCATCCAAAACCACACACACACCCAGTCTGCAGAAAAATCTTTCTCCCTTGGACTGCACGGAGATGGTCAGGCTGACCCTAAAGTTAAAAGATAGAGGTGAATCGGAGTATTATCTGGTCTGGGGCACCTGGTACACTTGGTTAGACAACAGATATAAAAGTAACACAGTAACTAATATATGAATATGAATGTTGATGATGCTGTAACCTTGTTGAAGTGTGGATATGTTATAAATTGCTGGAAAGTGTTTAATAAAAAGTATTTTTTAAAAATTCAGACACTTGGCAACTGGCATGTATTTATGACGGTTGCAGTGTCCTGGGATCATGTGATCACTTTTTGTGACCTTCTGATCAGCAAAATCAATGGGGAAGCCAGATTTACTTAGTAACCATGTTAGTAACTCAACAACTGCAGCGATTCATTTAACAACTGTGGCAAGAAAGGTCATAAACTCACTTAACCACAGACTAACTAACAGATTAACAAACTTGCTTAGCCACAGGCATTTTGGATTCAATTGTGGGTCATACGTCGATGACTCCCTAGGTGCTCACCAAATCTCGTTTTGACTTTTGAATCTAGAGGACAACTTTAACCGCAATCACCATTTTCGTTCTCTATTAAATGCTCGTAAGGCCTCTGTGAAGCCCAGAAACATCACTGGAAATTGAGATAGGGTGAGTTGAGTCTACGCATGTAAAAGCAGCATTAGATGACAAGCCGTTTGGCTGCAAGCAATTCACAGGAGACAAATACCCAATTTCCAGAGCTTACGTCGCACCTCCTTCAACACCTCATCTCTGCATCTTTACCATATGATTTCAGCTCACCAGATAAAAATCCAGGATATTGAAATTGCTCATGATTGTATCGCTGTAATTAAATGAGGATTACAACAACACGGTTTTGAAAAACAACAAATAATAAAGCAGCCCAATGAACTGGGACCTTGGACCCAATTTTTATTCAAGGAAGATGTGTATTCAGCCAAATCTAAAGGGATGGTATATCTAGCAATACAAAAATCAGATAGACAAAAAAACCCCACAGAGCTACAGTTTAATGACTGTACTCAACAGTTTGAATTGCTTCCTAGTATTGTCTATTTTTTTAATCTATGGTTACACATTTTTAACATTTCTATGTATGTATATTAGAATGCAAACGTACAAAAGGGCATTTTAGGATGGACAAATCTAAATTTCACCCCACGTTCTGAATGAGTAGAGTTTTTAGGAATCCGGTCAAAAATACACAATGTGAGGCTCCACATTTTAATTCAAACCACAGATGTGGCTGCCAGAAACCTCAGAATGATCCCACGCTGTAATTCATATGTGACAGAATGGGACATTTTGTTAAATGTATCAGTGGAAATTAATTACATTTAACTGAACTTAACATAAAGCCAGCACAACCTTTATCTCCTCTTTTCCCATTCTTTTACCATTTGTGGCTTCTGGCACACTATTCACAGGTCATAAATAGCTCTCTATCTGGACAATTTCCTTTGGAATATTATCCCTTCAGAAATTAGACTGGCAGCCATTTTAACACTCTCTCATAAGGCCCTGAAGATTTGGTTTTGCCAGCGGCCTGGGAAACCCAGAGTGGGATGGAGCCCGTCAAATGTGTTCTATCCTAGGCATCACCAAAAAGCACCCAGTCAATTCTGAGTCCCAGCAAAAACCTCTTTATTTACAACAATGTGAATAATTTCATTCACAGCCAGCTAACAGCTTGGCAAACAGTCTCGTGAAAGTAGACTAATTATCTCAGACCTTTATTAATCCTGGAATGTTGCCTGGTAAATAGTTCCACACTCACTGTTGGCAGGGAAGGCTGGGTTTACAGACAAATCTCCATGACCGAACGAGTGAGTTGTTTCCTGCAAAAGCCACCTCCCCTTTTGCTCCTCTTTTAATGCTGATGGGAGGCGCCATTCATTGTCCACCTGTGGCCTTGCTCCCACATCAACCCTGAGTTCTTAATTGTTCCTTTCTTTTAGCAGCTCTGCACTTGCGCAGGCTGAGAATCAATTCCAACTGCTCCCCAGCCTCACTGTTATCTGAGCATGAAAGCAGCTGATGACTTCCAGCCTGCCCTGGCCCCATCTCTACCTCTGATGCAGGTCCCTCGTCCGAGCCTTCCTCAACCTCCAAGACTGGCCTAGGTGCCTCCCCATCCTCCTCACTACTGTCTGACTCTGCTGCCAGCTCCACCAGCCACTGACGGGACACAACAAAATGGCTCCTGTGAGTGTGTGTTGTCGCCGGAGATGAGTGGGTGGGTGGTTATTGTTTTTTATTTTTATTTTCTATACAGCTCACAACAGTTCATCTGGTGACTGTTCAGAGTTACAATGGCACTGAAAAATGGGACTTATGACTGTTTTTCATAGTTACGACCTTTACAGCATCCTCAGGATCATGTGATCAAAATTCAGATTCTAGGCAACTGGTTCATAGTTATGACCTTTGCTGTAACCCAGGATCATGTGATCCCCTTTTGCGACCTTCTGACAAGCAAAGTCAAGAGGGAAGCAAGGTTCACTTAACAACTAGGCTACTAACTTATCAACTGCAGTGATTCACCTAACAACTGTGGCAGGAAAAGTAATAAAATGGGGCAAAACTCACTTAAATGTCTCACTTAACAACAGAAGTTTTGGGCTCAGTTGTGATTGTAAGTCGAGGACTACGTGTACTATGTCTACATTACTTGTAACTAGCTAAGTAACTAAGTAAGTAACTAACTAACTAATTGATGTTATATAGTCTCATCCTAAAAGACTGCATATTTCTAAAAAGTGGAATTTGTTTAACCCAAACTTGGCAAGGCATTCCTGGATAGGAAAAGAGTTAAGACCAGTGGTGGTATGCTACCGGTTCAGACCGGTTCACCCAATCTGGTAGTAAAAAAAAGCCTCCGACAATCAGCTGAGAGGAGAAAGAAGAGAAAAGCGCAGGACCGGCTTTTCCACCTGCCCCGTCCTTTTCTCTTCTTTATCCTCTCCGCTGATTGGCACTGCAGGCCTCAGCTGGTGTGTGGAAAGCTGTTAGGTGGACACGCATTAGGTGCACAGGAGCGCGGTCACCAAACCAGTAGTGGAACAGGTAGGATCCCAGGGCTGGTTAAGCCCAATCATCATACGTCAAGGACTACCTGTATCCATGAAAGTGAAAGATATCCCATGCGTCATGACACAATTGTGGGATTTGACATCCCAGGTGCCATGCAAATTGTGGAATTTGCATTACTTGCACAATGTCCACAAGCAAACAGGTCACTGCGGCTTGTACCAATGCCCGGCTCCCTTCATCTTTGGCTTTTATCTCCAGCTTTCCACCTGCCATCTTTCCCTAAAAGCTTAGCACAACAGTTCCAATCTAAATTTAGACACTGGCCAGTTTTGCATGCAATGTTGAGGGGGAGTTTTAGTTAACAAGTGTGCATATCCTGACAGTTTCCTTCCCATCAAGCCACCCCATGCTGAGTTTTACCAAGGTTTTAAACCAATCATGTCAGTCAAGATATCTTAGATCTATTTAAGCCGGATGCTGCATCTTAAGTTGTTATTTTATTCTTCTGCAAGTTATAAAATTTCCTGACAATTAGAACAATTAATCAGAGGAATGGTTTGCCTCCAGAAGTTGTGGATGCTCGAACACTGCAGGTTTTTAAGAAGAGATTAGTCATTTCTCTAAAATGGTACAGGGATTCCTGTTTGAGCAGGGGGTTGGACTAGAAGACCTCCCAGGTCCCTTCCAACTCTGTTATTCTGTAAGTCCTACTTCTTTAAATAATGCCTTCACAAATAATGCCTTCACAAATAATGCCTTCACAACCTCCGACCCTAACCTCTGAACGAATGACACACATAAGCTAAAAATCCATGCGAGGGTTGAAAGGTTGAAGCATGAGCCGTGGTGGCACAGTAGTTAGAGTTTAGTACTGCAGGCTACTTCTGCTGACTGCCGGCTGCTTGCAATTTGGCAGTTCAAATCTCAACAGGCTCCAGGTTGACTCAGCCTTCCATCCTTCCAAGATCAGTAAAACTAGGACCCAGATTGTTGGGGGAAGTATGTTGACTCTGTAAACTGATTAAAGGGGCTGTAAAACACTGTAAAGTCTAAGTCTAAGTGGTATTGCTAAGTGCTAAGAATGGGAAGACTTGGATTTCTTAAGTCTTTTTCAGCCATGGAAAAGGCAATTTTGGGCTACATACTCAGTCTCGTTCCAACCTACCATACAGCATTGTGATGAGTGGGGATAAAATAAGGGTGTAAATCAGGGGTGGAATTCAAAATTTTTAATAACCAGTTCTGTGGGTGTGGCTAGGTGAGTGTGGCCATGTGACTGAGTGGGTGTGGCTTCTTCTTTTCTTTTTTCCCTTCCTTCCTTCCTTCCTTCCTTCCTTCCTTCCTTCCTTCCTCCCTCCCTCCCTCCCTCCCTCCCTCCCTTCCTTCACAGCACTCCCCCCCGGGGAAGTCTTCGGGGGCGTTTTTGCTCCCATGAAGCTTCCCTGGAGCCCAGGAAGGCAAAAATGGAGCACGGGGGGGCAGTGCCCCCCCCCCCTTTGCCTCCTGCGCCTCAGGGAAATCTCCTGGGTGAAGCAGTAAGACAGCGAGGGGGATCCTGGCTCAGCTGATCATCGGAACAGCTGATTGTCGGGAGGGGAAAAAAAGAAATACCTTAAGGACTGACTGGGCAGGGAGGGGAGGGGTGGGTGGAGAGGAGCGGGGCCAGCCTGGGGCCTGATTTGCCGGTTCTCCGAACTGCGCAGAATCGTAACAACCGGTTCTATAGAACTGATTTCCCCTGGTGGAAATGTTATGGGGCTGTCTTTGGTCTTGGAGGAAACGCTGGGTCTAAATCTAACAAACTGATTAATAACTGTGGTGCAGATATAGGTCTTCAGCATATATACCTAACATCCGAGGTGACCTTCAGTGTTTTATTTTTTGACCAGACTTATATCCAGTATTAAACCTGTTGCAAAGCTTCTTTTACAGCTTTTCTTTTCTTGGAAAGCTATGTAAAGCTATGTAACACTGCGTGCATTTCCAAATTGGATTACAGGACAAGGCAAACTCCTTTTGTTGAACTGTAATTCTAATCAGGTGCATCTGTGGCAAGATGATAAATCAACAGTTAGGAATAAATGCCCATAATCTCTTCATTGTTCAAGGCACCATCCTACGCAGGGGAGTCCTTGACCATTCAAAGTTTAGTGACCATTCAAAGTTACAATGGCATTGAAAAGAGTGACTTATGACCACTTCCCACACTGCTACAGTCATCCCATGTAACAAAATGCACTGGCCACTGACTCATATTTATGACGGTTGCAGTGTCCTGGGATCATGTGAATCATGTTTTTCAAAACCTTTTGGGAAGCAAACTCAATGGGCAAGCCAGATTCACTTAAACAGCTGTGTTAAATTACTAACAATTATAGCAGTTCACTTAACAATTGTGCCAAGAAAGATCATCTCAAGGATGACTCAGTCTTCCAATCTTCCAAAATCGGTAAGATGAAGACCAGGATTGTTGGGGGCAATATGCTGACATTTGTAAACTGCCCAGAGAGTGTTGTAAAGCACTATATAAGTCTCTGCATTTAAATTTCATCAACATTTTCTTCTGGCTTAAAAGATGCTTTAAAACACCTTTTTAAGAGATGCTTTACAACGAAATTATCTTTCATCACACTGAAAGAAAACAACAGGATGGATACTTTTTTTTTTTTTTTGCAAACTGCTAATTCTTTTACCAATTAGTACGGTGAGAGAAAAAAATACTTTCTAGTGACTCAGGGCAAATTACTTGGCAATTAAAATGTGCATTGTACCTCCAATTTTCTAATGTTTAATTACTGAAGGATAAGTGCAGAGCAGTCAGAGTTAGATGAGAATTATTATGCAAACTAGGAAAAAAAGACCCTGATTTTTATCTCCAGTCTTTTTGTTTGGAAAAAAATTGCACATATTTAAGCAACCTCAGCTAATGGAGGTTTTTTGTTTAAGCCATGCTCACACTTTGTGAGGAAGGTGGACTATTTTAAACCTAAAGGCTGGGGAGAACCAGATGTAGGTAAGCCTTGAATAACATGCAGTTACTTATTTCCATTAAGAGCACATCAACAGAGGGCATGCGGTAAAGGAAATAAACACACTTGCCCTTTGCAATACATTATTTAGTGATTGTTCTAGTCACAGATGGCATCAAATAGACTTATAAAAATCTAGCCCATGCACAGTAAATTCTACAGCCGGGAAACCCTCATTTTCCACCGGAATTGTTTTATCTGCATTACACATTGCTTCCAAAATTATTATTATTTTTTCAAAGACGTTTGAGATGTATTTGGGTGAAGGATAAATGATCATTGAAGTGAGTGGACCATGGTGAAAAAATGCCATAAATTAGCCCCAGGAAAAGGGAGGGTAGCTAGGTTGCAAAATGCTATATTTGTCAGGGGCAAGAAATCAGAAAGTAAGGCAGTTCCAATGGCTTCAAGTCAGGGGTGGGATTCAAATTTTTTAACAACTGGTTTTGTGGGCATGGCTAAGTTGGTGGGCGAGGCTTGGTTGTCATGTTATTGGCTGAGTGTGGCCAACTCAATATCACTCACATCGAGGCACGCATCTTCTCGCCTGGCCTCTCATGACGGTGGGGATGCCACAACAGTCATAAGTGTGAAAAATGGTCATAAGTCACTTTTTTCAGTGCCATTGTAACTTTGAATGGTCACTCCACACAAGCAAAGTACCAGCAAAGGAAGGGAAAAAAATTCCAGAGAAGTTCCTGAGAACCAAGAATGCCAAGAATGTAGTAAGGGTTAACGGAGAGGCAGTTTCTGTAAGCAACACCAGAATGTTTCCTTCCTGCCTTCCTTACAGGATTAGGCCAGTAATTTCTTCTAACAACCGGTTCTCTGAACTGCTTAGAATGTTAACAACCGGTTCTAGCGGATAGATGTGAACTGGTAGAATCCCACCCCTATTTCAAGTTTATCGCATGCTAATTTACTCTCTACAAGAATCTGAACTACTAACAGTCAAAGTAAATTGGTGGTAGATAAGAATCAACAGACTTCAAGGTGAGCTGGACCTAGATCTTTACTGGACATGTAGGAATTTGAGACTGATGACATGCTTGACGCTTCCCTTGGGTAATCTACAACAATATTTTTGCCACCTTGGCACAAAAATACTTGCTTAATATTCACAGCAGAAGAACTTTAATCAGGCTTTTTTCTAGGGATAAACCTAGAAAAAGAATTGGCCAAAGAGTGACTCTTCATTAAAAATTGAAAGTTATTTGTCAGATGCAAAGAATCAGAACCATTAAGTTCCTGTTAAGTTGATTTATTGCTCATGCTTATACACAAGAATCTAGTGAACTAATGGTCAGCTCTAAATTGGTGTTAGATAAGAGGAAATGGGAATTCAAGAGGGATTGGACTTAGACCAGTGATGGTATTCAAATTCTTTTACTACCGGTTCTGTGGGCATGGCTTGGTGGGTATAGTGTGGCTTGGTGGGCATGGCTTGGTAGGCGTGGCAGGGGAAGGATACTGTAAAATCTCCATTCTCTTCCCACTCCTGTGGGAAGGTTACTGTAAAATGCCATTCCCTGCCAACCCTACTAACCTGCTTTCCAGATCCGTTCTCCTGTGCAGGGCAACAAAAGAAGACCCAGCCGATCAGCTGGGACTCAGGAGGCAGTGAATAGATGGGGGTGGGGCCAACAGAGGTGGTATTTACTGGTTCTCTGAACTACTCAAAATTTCCACTACCGGTTCTCCAGAACCTGTCAGAAGTGGCTGAATACTACCTCTGACTTAGACCATTTGTGGGAATGTAATGATTCTTGGTTGATTCCTCTTCTGACTCCTGCCCTTGGCCCTCCCTGTCATCCTACACTATTTTAGGTAATAGTTGATCTCACATATGGTATCCTTAGTCTTCCAAAATTACTCTTCCAGAATCTACTATCATACTTTCATCTTCTACTTCTCCACCCAGAGACATCTCTCTCTCTCTCTCTCTCTCATCTCTCCTTCCTCTACATTTTCTTCATCAGCAAACTCCTTGATAAACCAACTGTTCCTTCTCAAGCCAACTATTTCTCATTAATGCCCCAGACAGATTACTAAGTGATGAGGAATGCTGGGAACTGTAGTTCAATCATTTCCGGAGGCCATGAATTCATTGCCCTATTTTTGCAAGGGAAAATAATTAGAAATGGTGATGCTGTCCTGATGGTATTCATCTTGCTAAGGAACCTTGATAGCCATCAAAGGGCATTTGGGGTTCTTTGGAATACAATTCTAAAGGCTAGTGGTGTATTAAATCCTTCCTGGCAGAGCTACTTTAAAAGGAGCTTCTATATAAAGTAAGATATATTCGATTATTCATTTCCTGAGTCAGTGGCTGCTTGAGTTAATATCCTGCATGACAGGAATAAATCTATTCGAAACTATTTCAGGGCTTGCTGTAATTTCCCCTTGCTCTCACACATTTCTTTTTCAAGGATGCTTCTTTGCCAGCCCAAAAGCACCGAGAACAATGCGGGTGTCTGAAGTTCTTGTTCCACCAAAGAATGGAAGAGCAACTTCATCGCGGCTGATGGAGAGCCCTGCCGATTTTCAGTGGTTCATTGGCCTTTCCTTTCCATCCCTTTAGCCATGGCTGAGATTCTCAGCCAAGAGCTAATTGCATTTTCCTGGCAGAGGGCAAGCAGAGGGACGGAGCATTTATGAAGCCGACTGAAACACTAAGAATAACAAGTGTTCGAACTGACTCCTGCCCAGCATCCCACAAGCAGACAAACAAAGGGGACTGGTGGGCTTTTTAAACATTCGGGGGGAAAGCAATAGGATTGAGAAAAAAGGAGGATAAAGTCGGTTCTTGCTTGTGTTCAGTTTTCATTAAATGGTGTATGTCATTTAATTAATTTATTTATTAAATTTTCACGCCGAGGATTTAGGCTGGTTTCTTCCAAAACTACCTGCCAATTTATGGGACGCCGAAGGGGAAGGATTGTAACAGAGGGTGGCGGACTCTGCATTGTGCCTTAGTCAAAGGCAATCAAGCAGAGATTCAAGGACTCAACTTTCTGATCAGGTAATTTTATTATATATATGTATTACAAAAGCTGTAATAATAGCAATCAACAGCTATTGCCAAATCCAAGCATACAGTAGTTGCTGGGTTCAATTCTTTTTCTCCCCCGTGTACTGAAAGACATGGTTGACATCCGTGCATTGTCATTTTTGATGCCTCTGCCTGATCTCTTTGCAAGCTATCTTGGGCCTTGTAGACCAGTGGTGGCATTCTACCGGTTTGGCCCGGTTCTGCCAAGCTGGTAGTGGTGATGAGCAGCAGAGATAGAACCGGTTCTCTCCAATGCTCTGTGTTCGGCCCACCCGCCTGCTGGGGCTCCCATAACCTTTATGTCCTGCTTTTAAAGTGCAGCTGCTTTGCATGGCGCAGCAATTGCTGCGCGGCAGCCGCTGAAGTGTCAGGGAGATTGCAGGATTGCAGGAGGTGACTCAAAACGCCTCTGTGCCTGCGCACAGTGTGCATTTGGTACACAAAGTGCATGCGCGTGTGCAAAGCATGCCCACCAAGCCATGCCCACTGAACCGGTGGTAAAAATATTTGAAAAACACCACTGTTGTAGACCCATGCTGGCTGGGGGATTCTGGGAGTTGAAGTCCACAAGTGTTGTGGTTAGCCGGAAGTAGGTCTGGATGGCTGAGGAGAGCAAGGACTCAGATGAGGGGCCAGGACCATTAAGGAGTGGACGGCTGCCTTCAGAGATTGTGGGGGCTGGCAGGAGCGATGAGGAGGTTCCCGAGGAGCCTGTGCCAAGTGCGCGTGCGCGCAGGGCTGCTCGCAGGAAAGAGCAGCTGCAGCAGCATGGACTCAGAACAGAAGTGGTATTCAGCCATTTCTGACCAGTTCTGGAGAACAGGTAGTGGAGATTTTTTAGTAGTTTGGAGAAATCCCACCTCTGACTGGAGATTTTACAGTATCCTTCCCCTGCCACACCCACCAAGCCATGCTCACAGAACTGGTAGTAAAAAAAATTTGAACCCCACCCACCACTGGTGGGCTGGGCTTCAAAAATTTCAGCAAAGGGTTCTCTGCTTGGTTGCTGGGTGGGTGTGACCACGGTGGACGTGGCCGAGTCAGCCTCCTGCACCACAGCGGGGGAGGGGGGGATTTTTTCCCTCTCAGGGCTCTGGAGATTTTCCTTGAGCCTCCGGGAGGATGAAAACAGACTCCTCGGGCTCCGTAGGCTCTCTGGAAGCCGGAAATGGGTCCATTTCCCGCATCCCCAAACTTCCGTGTGCGCCCTGCACTTACCTGCATCCAAAATGGGCTGCGTGGGGATTCCTGGGAGGGGCGGGGTGGGGTGGGTGGGGCCAGACAGGAGTGGGATTTGGGGGTCCTCAATGCAGAGAATCTTAGCTAAGGGCTCTCCTGAACCTCTGCGAAGCCCCAGCTAGGCCACCCCTGATTACCTGTCCCTAATTTGAAATCCCAGGGAACAGAAAACATAAATGGCGAATGCTAGAGAAAGCTAACCAACGACCATCATCTTCATTTGTTAATTAGGGGTTTTCAGAAATATATCTGGGTGCCCCACAGTTATAGAATTGCAAGCTTAGGTCCAGCAAGAAGAATTCCCTACATTTTACAAGGACCTTAACATTTCAAAGCAGGGGAGAGAGAGAGAGAGAGAGAGAGAGAGAGAGAGAGAGAGAGGAGTAAAACTCTTTCAAATCAAGGATATCTTTATGACCTCTGCTAAGTGGAGAGTGAGTTTAAATAAACTTCATCGTCCACTTTGCTGCCCTTCATCCTCTCTGAAACCAAAGTGGATTTTTCTGTTCCAATTGGTGAGACATCATTTCCTCCTGCTGTACAGTATATGCTTGTGTGCAGCGATTTTCCACCCTTCTGCATATTCTCATCTCATTAGTCAAAGTTATCGTCATTTTAACAACTGAATGTTCCACCCTGAAGGTTTAACAGTTCAATCCACCTACACCTTTTTTATATATATAAAAAAGGAATAAATAACTATAGAACCCTCCTACACACCTAACATGCATTTTTAATCATTGCTTTGTATTATATTCTCGGCTGGGAGAATTCAGTTATTATTATTTTTTTTCTGATTCAGCACAGACCATTTTTACTCTAATTATTTTTTAACTAGTGGCTTTATCTCTCTGAAAATACACACAGAAAGATCCCTAGGAAAGTAGTACGGTGTTCCTATTACAGGTAGTTTACAGAGTTGGAAGGGACCTTATAGGTCATTTAGTCCAACCCCCTGCCCCATCCTCATCTTACAATAGCAATTGGGAAAGGAATGCCCCGTTGCAAAGTAATGTACCTGTTCTGGATTAGGAAGTTACGCATGTCCCAATTACAGGTAGTTCTCAACTTATGACCACCATTGAGCCCAACATTTATGTTGCTAAGTGAGACATTTGTTAAGTAAGAAATTTGAAACTGCAGTCATTCATTTAACATCTGTTAAGTGAATCACTGCAGTTGTTATGTTAGCGACATAGCTGTTAAGTAAATCTGGCTTCTCCGTTGACTTTGCTTGTCAGAAGATAGCAAAAAAAAAAAAAAAATTGGTCACATGATCCATGGGATATGGCGACCGTCATAAATATGAACCAGTTGTCAAGCATCTGAATGCAAATCACATGACCATGGGGATGCTGCCACAGTCATAAGTGTGAAAAATGATCCTAAGTCACTTTTTTTTTGTCACTGTTACTTTGAACAGTCACTAAACGAACTGTTGTAAGTCGCGGACTACCTGTAGCACCCTAATAGACTACTGTATTTCACTCTACATGGGACTGCCCTTGAAGAGAATCCGGGTGCTTCAACTGGTGCAAAATGAAGTGGCCTGTGTGCCTCCTAAGTGAGCAATTACAGATAACAGATAATTAGAGTTGGAAGGGACCTTGAAGATCATCTAGTCCAACCCCCTCGCCCAAGTGGGAGACCCAACACCATTTCTGACAAATGGCAGTCCAATCTCTTCTTGAAGGTCTCAAGTGATGGTGCTCCCACAACTTCTGAGGGCAACTTCTGTTCCATGGGTTGATCGTTCTCACTGTCAGAAAGTTTCTCCTTATTTCCAGGTTGAATCTCTCCTTCAGTTTCCATCCATTATTCCTGGCCTTCGGGTGCTTTAGAAAATAGATTGACCCCTTCCTCCCTGTGGCAGCCCTTGGTACAGTCCTGCTTTGTGAGCCTCATTGGTTACTAGAATAGAATAACAGAGTTAGAAGGGACCTTGGAGGTCTTCTAGTCCAACCCCCTGCTCAGACAGGAAACCCTACACCACTTCATAGAAATTCAGAGAAATCTTCTTAGAAACTTTTTCTTTTATATACCACTGAGAGCATATGCAATCACATTTGGCCAACAAAGAATTCTATTCTATTCTATTCTATTCTATTCTATTCTATTCTATTCTATTCTATTCTATTCTATTCTATTCTATTCTACTCTGTTCTACTCTGTTCTGTTCTATTCTACTCTATTCTACTTTACTCTACTCTACTCTACTCTACTCTACTCTACTCTACTCTACTCTATATCTATACCTAGTTTCCCTGGAAATTCTGAGACTTTCAACATGCTTGCAGGACACCACAATGGCAAAAACACCTGTGTTATTTGTCATTAATCTTGACAAGCTCAAAAGGCTTAAAAGTTTGTTATGGGGAAAAAAACTAGAGTTTTTTTTAAAATTTATTTCGAGCCATTGCTTTTAGAGTTGTTTACATTTTTCTTTTTGGCAAGATTATCTTTGGTTGTCCCTGTTCTTCAATTGCTTTGGAAACTAATTGGGTCTCTGGGCACCCAGCTCAGTGCCGCTTCACTGTTGTGGCACTCATTATCAATTTTGCAGGTATTTTTGAAAGAACATTCAAGTGTTCAAGGTTGAAACCATATTTTCCATGGGGAGAGGCTGAGTGTTTCATCTTCCTTGACAGTTCTGGGGACACTTTGAACGTGCTAGTTCGATCACATGATCATCAGGATGCAATGGTTGTAAGTGTGGAAAACAGTCATACGTCACTTTTTTCATTGCCGTTGTAACTTTGAATGGTTCCCTAACCAAATAGTTGCAAGTCGAGGACTACCTGTAGGCAAACAAGATGACAACGTGTTGCTAATTGCAGCATTCACTGTATGATTGTGCCATTTGCTTTATGACTGTAGCGTTTGCCTTACAACCACAAAGAACTGTCACCAAAAAATGTTGTAAAGGAAAGTTGCCCATGAGACGATCTGTTTAACAACTGGCATGACTGACAACTGTAATTCTGGGCTCAATTATAGTTATCAGTCAAGAGCTACAATATAGGTATGCAATGATGGTGACCAAGTCATACACTGGGATAATAAAAGTATATGTGCATTTTAAGGGTTTGAGAAAGTTACACCAACTTATAGAAGGCTGAAAACTTCACAGTGATGCTAGCAATTATTGTCCCATCATCAGAATGGGAAGACAACTATAAGAATACAGGTGGGCAGGCGTTGCCAAGCAGCATTGAAAAGAAATATAATAATAGAGTCCTCGTTATTCTGAGTTTAGAATATAATTGTCAGGGTTCCAAGTAATAGGTCCATTTCAAGCAAAACTCCACGGCAAGTAGATTCCACAAAGAATAGCTTTATTGGAAATATCATAGTGGCACATACCTGGTGAAAACCGGCTCTGAAGGTTCCCGCGGGTTTCACCTAATTAAAAGTAAACGTTTTTTTCCTCAACCCCAAACGATCAGTCATATGGTCCAATCAAGGTGCTGTCTAGTTGCCTGGTGATATCACTCCTCCTTCCTCTGGCCAGGTGTGAGAAGGTCCTTGGTTCCCAAGAGAAAGTATTTTATTTTGACTACTCTAATCCCCTCTCCCTGTCCCTCAACTCCAGGGTGGTCGCACTGAAGCTCCAAGATGGCTTTGCCAGGGTTCTTCAGGATTGTCAATACTATCCCTGACATATCCTCTCATACTTTCTCTGCCAATTTTAATTTGCTGAATTATCCCAGAACTTTGAGGACAGGGGACCTGTGCAGGGATGGGATTCAAAAATCCCAAGAACCAGTTCTCTGCCCAGTTGCTGGGTGGGTGTGTCCATGGTGGGTGTGGCCTACCGGAACTTCCCCAGAGTCTGGAGGCTTCCCTTGGGCCTCTGGGAGGGTGACAACAGCTGCCCAGGCTCCGGAGGTCCTCCAGAAGCTGGAAAGAGGCCCGTTTCCAGACTTCCGGAACTTCCGGGAGGGTCATTTTTTCGCCCTCCCAGAGCATTCTGCGTGGACCCTGCACTTACCTGCATCCAAAACGGGCTGCATGGAGATTCCTGGGAGGGGAGGCGTGGGACAGGTGGGGCCAGCTGGTCAATTCAACTAACCAGATGTAACTTTAACATCCGGTTCACCTGAATCACCCCGAAATGGCTGAATCCCACCCTGGACCTGTGTTCTAGTCCAGTGAAGCAAAAAAATTGCTTCTTAATATCCCTGGTCCTTAGGACCATCAGCTAAAGCAATTTTTCTTTCCACCCACAGTTCCATGTGGCCCCAGGGACACAAGCTGGAATACTGAAAAGTTGCCAGCTACTCTGCAAAGATCTAAATCTACTACCCCAAAATTAACTCTTGGGGGAGGATGGAAGTGAGCCCTTTCTATGAGACACCTTTCCTCCTGAAATTGGGCAGGCCTCCATCCTCCTAGCCTTCCATAAAGCGTGAAGATTTGGCTTTCCAAGTGCTCACATAAGATGAGGTGATTGCACATTGGAAACTTGACTCGGTGCCAAGTTTTTGCTTTTATGCGTTTTAATATGATTTTTTAATGCTATTTTAATTTTGAATTAGGAGCCATTCTGAGTTTGTTCTAAGACAGCTGGCTATATAAATGCTTTAAATAAATAAACACTATCCAAAACTAGCATGTTCCTAAACCACCAGATCTTCAACTGACCTGGTAAAGAAGGTGGTGTGATCTTTACATGAGATAAAACCTTATTTCTGCAAAAAATGCTTCTGCCACTTAACCCTGGGAAGTCCACTGAAGGCTTCCTTGACATTTGGTGGCATGTGTCCTCTGAAATTTTATTTGTTTTTTTACATAATTATATATATATATTTTCCAATCATGTTTATTTCACAAGTATGTTTTCATGTGGTTGGGAAACACTACAGCGTTCTTTGTTCTTTGTTGCCTACAGAATGCTTTGTGTAAGAGCAGAGACACCAAGATTAACACTAGATCAACAATCAAGAAGTAAACAATACTTCAATCAAGGAACCATGAAAGCAGACAGGCAAATTAATAGTAAACAACAGCTTAATAAAGGAACCACTATGACCGCTTTCACCAACACTGAGAAGGAAAGCCACTAGAATATAAAAATAAGAATAAACTGATCACGTTACCTAGTTTGGTAATGAAACAACTATAAGAAAAGCACCAAACTCAGTGAGCACAAAGAACCCCAATGTTACAAATATTCTCTTCTTCTATTTGTGTAAGCATTGTATAAATTACACATAGAAACATACTCTTTGCTCAAGGAAAATGCTAACTACAGAGCAGTCACATTTTTATTTTCTATCTTCTATCAGTTGCTTGGAATTTCTATTTTACACTGTAGGAAGATATCAATGGAGTGTTTTTAAAGGGAATTAAGCACTACTAAATTTTTCCTTGGAATCTTGCTTGTCCTCCCAATGTGCACATGAATAAAATTCATTTTTCAGTTGTAAACTTTTATTCTAGCAATGGTGCCCTAAGGAGAGTAAAACACTAGCTTTAATTCCATAATGTTGCCTGTGATGCCAAATAAAGGAGGAACACTGTTGAGAGAATGGAACTCTATCAGCTCTCTAGCTTGCAGCTTGGTCTCTACTTCCAAAGATAACCTGAGAACAATTGAACTTGTAGATTCTATTCATTGTCATGTTAAAATAAAAAGCAAATGCTGTTTGTTCAATAGAAAAGAGGGCCATCAACATATTTGTTTATAATAGGCCTAGTTTCCAACCTGCATATGATTTTCCACCAAATCTACTGATTTTGTAGCCCTGCTCTATTTCCAATGAATATCTATGAAGACATAGTTGGTGCTTAGCTGAAAAAGAAGGAAGGAAGCCAAGGGAAAGACCAACAAAACTGTCTTGTTGTTTACATTGTCATGGGCATTCAATGTTTACATAGGAAAAGCATTACTCCTATTTTGCTTATAACCGGACTTTCAGTATAGTCTGGGGAATTCAGTTCAATAAAAATCTATGGAAGCTCCCTGTTGTCTTTCAATATATGCTGCCAAAATATATTTTGGAAGATAGCAAGGGCACCTAGACTTCCCCTCAGTGAACATTAGGGAGATTGTTCTCATTGCATATTGGGAGGGAGAGCCACTGGTATTTTTTTTTTCTAAAGTATTTATGATGTTGAACAGAACTTGTATTATGATGAACCTTGTTAAGAGCATCTATAACAGATACTGGCTAAAGATAATGGGAGTTCAAAACACCTGAAGGCTAGAGTAAGCCATAAATGTTCTAAAAATGGATACGAACTGTCCATGGTACTGAAATTCTTCTTTCAAAGTGTGCTCTGCTCTTATTACAGGTTCCTGCATAAAAGCCAATTTGTCTTATAGATCATTCCATTCTACCCAGACTTTCATTGCCAAGAGAGATGTACAGAACTATGTATTCTCATTTTTCACTAGATGAAGACGATTCATATAGTTCACACCTTTCTGCTTCCCACCCTCCACCCATCTTCTAGGTGTCTTGCTTCTGGACAATTTTTTAACCTTTCCACTTCAAAATTAAAAGTAAGAATACTCTCTTGGAAGACAGGTGGTTCTACTTTGTTGAATGCAGGTAACACTGCTAAAGAATTTTGTGAAATCTGGAAAACTATGTTTCTCCTGTGTAAATGAAGCTGATTTAATATGAAATTATCTTCGCAACAATCCATTTTGTACTGTTATCATCTCATAGTATCAACTGGGTCTAACCTATTTTCAGACACATAGAGCCCTTTGTTCCATGCTGAAGTAGTATTATCCTCAACAGACTCCTTAATTACAACTAGCTGTTCCTTCTGTCTAACCTGCTGTTCTGCAAGCCACCTGTCACTTTGATTAATGTTCAAAAAAGTATTCTCTAAATTCAGTTCTAATGATCTAAGTTCAACCTTTTTTATAGATACATCAGAATATAGTCTGGGTCTCTTTGACAAGCACCATGATTAATGTTACTATGGATCTGTATCTGTAGAGCAACAATTGGCATATCTATGGTGGCTGAGGCTCACTCTTAACATCTGAAAATACCAGAGGACAAAATGATGATGCCAGGGGATAAAGATTTGGTTTTTTAAAGTTTTGGGAAGGAATTTTAATATATATATTTTTATGATTGCTTTTATTATGTCATTTTCTCAAAAGCAAAATCGGGGTAGACAAGAGTCAAAGCAGAATATCTCGAGGCTAATTTTCATTTAAGAGATTTCGTACTGGCTAAAATAAGAGTGCAAGCCAGCATTTTCTCAAATAGTTGAAACTGGTCATTCCTTTGTTCTCTGATAAACTGATTGAACATCAAACAAGTATTCCTTCTCTTTCTGCTCTTCATCTCCTTTGCAGCTGTCTTACGATGAGAAACACAAGTTAAAGTCTAATTTACATCAGTTCTCAGCAACGGACGAGTAGAAAAAAGACAATTCATATAGTTCACTCCTTTCTGCTTCCCACCCAGTGCTATCTTATAATTTGCTTTTTTGTCCCATTTTTTTGTCTTTTCCCTATCCCTTGACTTTAAAAATGCCCTATGAGGACAATATATGGACAACCTACTTACTTATATATAGTTGCGTGCATATCAAATGAAAATACTATTTTGAGAATTCAGCATCACTGTAATTGTCTCCATGAAAACATAGAGACTTCCATAGTAAATTAAGTTTGTGACAGATTGGAAGTTAATAGCTTTACAATGGCATAGGCTTTCAAAAATTATGGTTAACTTCATTATCTGCAATAAGAGAGATCTAAAGCTACTGTGAATAATAATCAGGTATCTACTGTGGTAAGTCAGACTATCAAATCTGGACTGCCAATCTCTGATGTTTGTCCATTGTGTTCGAAGAGAACCTTGACATCTAATGGGTTGTGGGCTGTCCACTGTGTGTCCGCCAGTGGCTGGTAAGGCCTATACGGGCATGGAATGTTCTGCCACATGTCGGGCAAACATGTGTGGGCACCATTGTTGTGGCATTTGCCGCTCTGGCTTTGCGGAGAGCTTGCTTCTCTTGTGCTGTGGTTGTTCAGCTACCAATTATTGGTTTGTCTTTTTTCTTAATAATTTCCAGATCTAGAATTCTTACAGTAGGCTTTAAAATGCAAACCCTGATTGCTATTGGTGCCACATGTTAATAGCTCTAGCATGCTTTAACATGCCCATGCAGTCATTATTTGGAAAATTTGAAGAACAGCAGATTTCAACATTTTAATTTACAGCTCTTCAATCCTCACAACCTACACGCCCCCTGAGTTGAAGATATAATTTATTATGCCAATGCATAAGGACACAATAGTACAATAGCTTTCTCACAGCCTTAACAATATAGCAGCAATCATTTAGAATTAATTGTTAGAGTTATACCAGGGATAATTCTAACTGACTAGGTAGTACAAGTTGAATCAGAGAAGGAAAGGCTTGGAAAAGAGGACTAGCATGAGTCAATCTAGGCTGTAGCAATTAGCAGGAGTCCAATCAAAAGTTAAAAGTGTCAAAGCATAATAACCAACAAGACAGAAACAAGCTGAACATTATTGAATAGACACTGTTCTGGAAAATATTCCATTATTGAACCATGGTGATGTAGTGGTTAGAGTGCAATACTGCAGGCTACTTTTGCTGACTGCTGGTTGCCTGTAATTTGACAGATCAAATCTTACCAGGCTCAAAGTTGACTCAGCCTTCTGTCCTTCCAAGGTAGGTAAAATGAGGACCCAAATTGTTGGGGGCAATAGGCTGTAAAGAGGGCTGTAAAGCACTGTGAAGTGATATATAAGTATAAGTGCTATTGCTATTGCTATTAAGGATCCACTCATAAACAAGATCTTAGTCACAACTAGGCAGCCAAGAATTAAAAATAAAGCAGAATCTAAAATCATACGTGTTAAAAAACATGACTAGAAAAGCACATAACATACTCAACAAGGTTAGGGAAAGAGCTGGTGTTTGCACTTATACAATATGTTAAGCTTAGTGGATTATTTTGTGTATGTACTGTATTATGAACCACAAAAGAGATTAACTACATTCAACGTGATGAATATTCCTTCCAACTTCTGAATTATAATGGAAGCACGAACTTTCATAATTATCTTGCCCAAAGTTTTCCCCTGGTACTTAGTATGTGCCTGACTACAGAAGGTGTTTGAGATTGTGCATTCCTATGTAAACTCAAGATGTTATACAAGGTGCAGGCAGGTCATATACTTCCAACATGTAAGATCTAGCTAACTGTTGTACCTCTCCTTCTGTCCTCCATACCCTTGCCTGAAATAGTTGTTCTCTCTTGTCAATCAGAGCTTCCCCTCTGCATATCTGAAGGAGGTGTGCACAGTGCCCCAATTTCAAACTAGTTACTTAATTGTTCCAAGCTTGAGAGAAAACCCATTCAATCCTCTGCTTTATCTCGAATCTGGAAAAGAACTTGCCATTTTGACACAAGCTCAAGATTAAAAACAAATGACATTTTTCTACATTGTCTTGAGTGTTGTGCCATCCCATGACAGACCTAGCATTTGTTTTTTTCAGTTTGTCAGGCAGCTCAGGGGATTGGAGACTGTATTTGTCAATAAAACAGGAGACACCAGTTCATTTCTATAGGTGGAACCAAGTGAGTGGATTGTGGGAATGATGAGAAAAGGAGAATTAAACTGAAAGACTGGGAAGAACACCCTGGCCACGGGAGAACTAGTTTGAAAGGCATTGTTTTAAAAAGTTTGAAAGGCCTACCAATCAGGTGCTTTTTTAAAAGGCAACTGGACTTTCTTTGTTTTTCCCTGAAGACATTTCACTTCTCATCCAAGAAGCTTCATGAGGACTATTCTATTCTATTCTATTCTATTCTATTCTATTCTATTCTATTCTATTCTATTCTATTCCATTCCATTCCATTCCTACAATGCCAACAATTTTTAACCATCTTAAAAAGACAGTGTTCTAAGTTCAGAACTGATGAAACTTCTTTGATGAGAAGCAAAACATCTTCAAGGCAAAACAAAAAATGTCCAGTTGCCTTTTGAAAAAGCAACTTTGGAGAAAACCGTGACATGGATGCCCGAGAATCTCTATAGACAAGTCAATTGGATAACTTTGGGCTTCTGACACACAGCCATAGGGAGAAGGCTTTGACAAACCACTTCTAATCAGGTTCCCAAGAAAATTGCGTGCAATTGTTCATCTGATTACTAGGAATCAAGATAAATTCAAAGGCAACAAATAAGTAAATAATGCAGGCAGGCAGGCAGAGAGGCAAGCAGTAAAGGCATAAGGCAAACATCTGCGGTCTGTGTGGTAGGTAAATTTACTTCTGTGTTCTTTTAAACTTCTTTGCCTTATAGAGGTTGACTTTGTGAATCCTTGATATAATAGATAAACACATACACTCACTCCAAGGAATTATCAACAAACTGTACTCATTGCATTCCAAATCTGCTAAACTGACATCCATTAAATTGATGGTTTATTATGATGATAATGTGGCAATGTACGCTGCTTTCTTTTTCAGGCAGATTCCCAATTGCAGAAAGGTGATTTTTATTTTTGTTTTTTTATTTTTTAACAACAAACATAAACATAAATCCTTTCCATTGTACAGTGTGTCCATCAGAATAAATCTTCTTGTGCACAATATCAACAGTCCTTCCCTTCTAACTACATTATTAAAATTTATTTTACATGAATATGCATGTTATATTGTTATTAATTACTTATTGGACTATAAACTATATCATCCTTTTTGATCAAATTTCAGTTACTGAGATATCTCAATTCATAATATCATTCACTCCATTATAATTCATTATAACATATTACACTGTCTTATCTTTACTCTATCATTGTATTTATATTGTATTATATCCTATTTTCCTATTCTCTTTTCTAACCACTGATAAAATAAATCCCAAGTTTTATAATACTCTTTATCTTCTTGCTCTCTAATTGCTAATGTCAATTTACTCATTTCTGCACATTCCATTATTTTCATAATCACCTCTTCTTCTATCAGTATTTTCCCGCTTTTCCAGTTTTTAGCAAATACAGTTCTACAGAAGGTGATTTTTGGAGTTAGCTGATAGCTGCTTCCTCTGCAGATAATTTGTTTAGCTGTATAGCTGAATTAAGAACAAATCACAAGCCAGCAGTTAGACAAGTCAAGTCTTGCTCTTGTTATATTGTTCACAGACTGCATTGAAATGAATCTGTTGTTCCTTTGCTAAATTCAGTTCTGTTGTTGATACTGGCACGAGTGTGTGCTTAATACTTGCTTCCATTGTTTACTAGGAAATATTTTTTTGAAGTTTTGAAAATGTGCAATCTCCTCTGCTTTTTTTAAATCTATGAACTAAGGGGGAGCCATGGTGCCATTTAAATCCTAGTTATTCCTGTATTGGAACACGTAAACACGTGAAGTTTTGTTTTGACAAATCTCAAAAAAGATCCTGGCAAAACATTCCAAGTAAGGTTGTTTTGTCTGAGCTCATAACTAAATGTCATTTTTGGTTTCTTGGTTCTTCACTTCCTTAATATGTAGCCTCATTGGAAGGCCTTTCCAATCATATTAATGCTTGAAACCTAGCTTTTAATCTCAAGAAGAGTTTCATCTGGGTATAATTGGGAACAATCCAGCTCAAAGAAATTCAGGAATCATACAAAGCAGGGACAAGCTCACTGAAATTTTAAGTTTCCTTTTGGGAACTTGGAACAGTGTCAGTTTATTCTCATTAAACAATGTTGGAATTGGAATAGAATAGAATAGAATGAAATGGAATGGAATGGAATGGAATGGAGCAGAGCAGGACAGAACAGAACAGAACAGAACAGAACAGAATGGCTGTATTTAACCAAATGTGGTTACATACACAAGGAATAAATACAGAAGCAGTTGGTCTACTTACAAAACAACAGAGAAATTATTACTATAAGAAAACCACTTTATAAGTAAAAAAAAACACAGTAAAGATCTCTAATATTCCTTTTCAATAACGTAGGCCTTTGTATGTATATAATATGGGCTCCCACACCTAACTCTGATGCTTGGTCATTAAACTGTTGACAGTTCCTAGTGAGACCCTGGGTGGGAAGCGTGTCAAGCTGACATAAGCAACATTGCAACATGACAACACAATCCTCACCCTTTTTTTTTTTTTTTAAAAAAAATCTGCTTCCCAACCTTTCACGCATGGCCCAAAGAGGCAAAGTTCTGACACATTAAAGATGCCGCTGTGCACACCTGTCATAGAGTGATGGTTCCTGTCACTTTGAGCTGTCAAAAGCTTTTATGATAGCCTTTTTCTGGCTACTGTTCAGAAAATGTCATGCTTGGTGAGAACCCGACAAGGAAAAAAAAGCAAGTGGACTTTAATGAGACCCTAACTGCTTTCTAACTTTACAAAATGTACTTGGAATGACCCTCAAATGAGGGTGAACATAGTTCCAACTCCATTGATAGAAAAATATCATTTGTCTGTGCCTCAGGTTATTGAGTGGCATATTCCCAAACAGTTGGAAATTAATGCTGAAAATCACTGAAGGTAATGACCAGTAACAGAACAGCTGTAATAAGCCATGATTGGACAGAATGGATGCTCCACACAAACAGAAACTCTGTAAATACTGTATGTCATTGTCACAGGAAGGGATTTTTCTCAAAAGAAGGGCAATCATGATTAAGCAAAGATCAGGTAAGGGCTGAGGCAATTTGCATCCTCCTAAAAAAGAGTAATGCATTGGTTTTTTAAAATCCCTGTGTTCCTTTAATGGGTAAGTGCGATCAAGCAAGGAATAGTTATTAGAAAGCATGCTAGTAAACATATTCTCATTTGCCTGCTAGACTCCGTACCCTGATACAGACAAGTGATTCATCAAATTAGTGCTTTCATCATTAAATGGGACAACCAGCCCAAGGTGCTTCTTGCTTGAGGTGAAGAAAAAGATGGCTGCCTCATTCACGACACACACAGATTTTAACTGGAAAGGAAGTTGTTGTTTTTGTTGTTGTTGTTGTTTTAATTCTAGGCATGGCATTGCATTGTGAATTGAAGTTGAAGGCAGCAATTCAATTTAAGGAATATAAAGCAGGCCACACAGCACACAGTTCTTCCTCTAAGTCTCTGAATAACAGAGTAATAGAAGTCTTGGAGATCTTGTAGTCCAACCTCCAAACAGGAGATCCTATATCATTCCAGACAAATGGTTGTCCAGACTCTTCTTAAAAGCCTCCAGTGATGGTGCACCCACAACTTCTGAAGGCGAGCCATTCCACTGTTTATTTGTATTTTTTTTAAATTAGATTAACAGAGTTAGAACGGACCTTGTAAGGCATCTAGTTCAACACACACACACACACGCCCAAGCAGGAGACCCTGCACTATTTCTGACAAACGGCAGTCCAATCTCTTCTTGAAAGCCTCCAGTGATGAAGCTCCCACAACTTCCAAAGGCAAGCTGTTCCATTGGACACACCAAGTTAGCTTTGGAAAAGGCTGTCCATTGTTAGGATTCATCTTGGATTCTTACTTTCTGATACGAAGACATTCTTTTCTGTTTTTAAGTTAAATAAATTAGCTTAAGTCACCCCTTCCTCCCAGGAGGAAGAGGAGGATGGAGAGGATAAGGAGAAGAAGAGAAAAAGCAGAAGTGACAACAGGGGAATAGGGCTGGTGTCTTTTAGGCTGAAAAAATGCTCCCATCTTTTTAATTGAAATGTATTTGAATATTAGTATTTGTACTAATATAAATGTATTGAATACATTTCTAATTGAAATGTATTTCAATATATTCTTTCTGATTTTGCGGTAACATGACTCTGCTCCTATAATTTACTTGAAGGACCTGATATTGTCTATTCAGCCTTATCCTCTTCACAAAATATTATTTTTAGAGTGAATGATGCCAATGTGGTCTTTTTCTTCATTGTTCAGCTCTAACTCTAAGTCTAGTATTAGACTCTCTAGACAGGTATCATTAATTAAGCCACTCTTCAAACCCTATAAGGCAGTTCTGGCTAAGTCACTGCTCCTTTTAATGAGTTGTTGTGATTAAACGGTCTACGGATAAGATGGATAGCAGACCAAATTTCTTTCAGTTTACTTATCTTTCCTATTTTTCTTCTCCAGCTTTCAGAAAATGATTTACATATGTTGTTCATTTTTGCCCTTTGGCTAAAAGGCAAGAAGACTGGTTATTTTATTCATGTATATATATTTATCTTACCAAATAATAATATATATTTATCTTACCAAATAATATATATTTATCTTACCAAATAATATATATTTATCTTACCAAAGCTTGGGAGAAATGATAACTTTTGCTTCTTAACAGATAACAGATAATCAGAGTTGGAAGGGACCTTGTAGGTCATCTAGTCCAATCCCCCCCCCCAAGTGGGAGACCCTACACCATTTCTGACAAATGACAGTCCAATCTCTTCTTGAAAGTCTCAAGTGATGGCGCTCCCACAACTTCCGAGGGCAAGCTGTTCCACTGGTTGATTGTTCTCACTGTCAGAAAGTTTCTCCTTATTTCCAGGTTAAATCTCTCCTTGTTCAGTTTTCATCCATTATTCCTTGTCTGGCCTACAGGCACTTTAGAAAATAGCTTGACCCCCCTCCTCCCTGTGGCAGCCCCTCAAATATTGAAAGACCTCCATCATGTCTCCCCTGGTCCTTCTCTTTACTAGACTGGCCAAGCCCAATTCCTGCAACCATTCATTGTATGTTTTAGCCTCCAGTCCCCTAATCATCCTGGTTGCTCTTCTCTGTACTTTTTCTAGAATCTCAACATCTTTTTTATAATGTGGTGAACAAAACAGGATGCAGTACTCAAGGTGTGGTCTTACTAAGGCTTTATAGAGTGGTATTAGTACTTCCCTTGATCTTGATTGTATCCCTCTGTTAATACAATTTAGGATTGCATTAGCTTTTTTGGCTGCTGCTGCACACTGCTGGCTCATATTTAACTGGTTGTCCACTAAGACTCCAAGATCCCCCTCACAGTTACTGCTATTGAGCCTGGTTTCATCCAGTCTATATGTGTACTTTTGGTTTTTCTTGCCTAAGTGTAGGACTTTACTTTTCTCTGTATTGAATTTCATTTTATTAGATATGGCCCAGTGTTCTAGTCTGTCAAGATCCATCTGGATCTTGAGCCCATCTTCTTGGGTGCTAGCTATTCCTGCCAGTTTAGTATTATCTGCAAATTTGGTAAGTTCCCCTTCTATTCCCTCATCTAAGTCGTTAATGAAGATATTGAAGAGTACTGGGCCTAAGACGGAACCTTGTGGCACCCCACTGCTTACTTCCCTCCATGTAGACTTAGACCCATTAAGGACTACTCATTGAATACGGTTTGCCAGCCAGTTGCGAGTCCATCTAGTAGTGGTGCTATCTATTCCACTTTTTTCTAGCTTACTAAGAAGTAGGTTGTGGTCTACTTTGTTGAATGCCTTGCATATATTATGGCCACAGTATTTTGCTGGTCTACTAATTTAGTCACTATGTTGAAGAATGAAATAAGATTGGTTTGGCATGATCTGTTTTTAACAAATCCGTGCTGACTCCTAGTTATTACTTTACTTGTTTCTAGATGTTGGCAGATCTGTTTTTTTTATTATCTTTTCCAGTATCTTCCCGGGTATTGATGTTAGGCTGATTGGTCTAGAGTTTCCTGGGTCTGTTTCTTTTTCTTCTTTTTTTGAAGATGGGAACCACATCAGCTCTTTTCTAATCTGCTGGTAGTTCCCCGGTGCTCCAGGATTTTTGAAAGATATGGTGCAGTGGTTCTGAGATGACCTCTGCCACCTCCTTTAAAACTCTCAGATGTAATCCTTCAGGCCCCGGTGATTTGTTTTCATCAAGATCAGACAGGTGTTCTCTTACTTTTTTTTTTGCTTATTTTAACTTTTATTTCTGGTCTGTCTTTTACAGTTATGTTTTTGGTGAGTTGAGCTATAGTTTCTTTTTGCGTGAAGATGGATGCAAAGAATGAGTTAAGCAGTTCGGCTTTCTCTCTATTGCCTGTTACTTCCTTGCCATCTTCACTCTTTAGTGGACCGACTGTTTCCTTGATTTTTTGCTTGTTATTTATATGTTGGAAGAAACTTTTAAAATTATCTTTGACTTTTATTGCAAGTTTTTGTTCATTCTGAGCCTTTGCTATCCTGACTTTGTCTTTGCAGATTCTGGCTATCTGCTGATATTCTGCCTTAGTTGTATGTCCTTCTTTCCATTTTTTTGTACTTGTCTTTTTTTTTCTTTCAATTTGCCAGAGAGATCTTTGTGCAGCCATGCTGGTTTCTTCTTGGATTTCTTGGTTTTTCTTTCTCAGTGGTATTGTGCTGGTCTGGGCTTCTATGATCATACTTTTTAGAGTTTCCCAAGATTCTTGAGTTGTTTTCCCCTTTAGGATTTTCATCCATGGAATCTTTCCCAAGTTCTCTCTGAGTTTATTGAAATCAGCTCTTTTAAAATCCAAGACTCTGGTGTCATTATGTTCTGTTGTTTGTGTTTGTGTTATGTTGAATTCTAGTATGACATGGTCACTCTCACCCAAGGTTCCTGCAGTTTCAACTCTCTCTATCACTTCTTCTCTGTTTGTAAGAATTAAGTCCAGTATGGCTGTCCCTCTAGTTTCACCCTCTACCTTTTGGACAACAAAGTTGTCAGCTAGGTTGGTAAGAATTTGATTTCTCATTTGGTGCAGAATTAGTTTTCCAGTTGATATCAGGATAATTGAAGTCTCCCATTACTGTTGTTGTGGGTTTCCTGCATGTTTGCTAGTTGGCTGGCAAAAAGGACATCTATATTTTCCGCTTGATTGGGTGCCTATAAGATACACCTATGGCCATGTCATTCTTTTTTTCTTTTATATTGACCCTTATGCATTCTTATTTTCCTTTCTAGAGAAAGGTAATACATGAGGTAGAAGGGAAACTGATTGATTGGTAATGTATCAAGTCATTGCCAACCCTTAATGACCACAGATTTCCCCTGTGACAATTTGTCCCCAGTCTGGTCTTTCAGATTTCCAATGGTGCACCTGTTAGCTGTCCCAACTTGGTCAGTTAGAAAAGAAAGACGCTTAAGCCCATGGTTAGCAGAGGTACACTTTACTAAAACCAAGTGGTTACAAAAGAAGCAAAGCTGGATCTGACGTTTTATGCTGCAGATTAACTTTTCCCTGTTCCCTTCCATCCCAGTGCTTATCAAGAAGTGTCCAATTAGGTGTTAACAAATTGTTTTGGGAAACAGTCCCTGTCTTTGCAGCTAGATGCATTCCTTTGCTGGCCTTGGCACCGCAAGCAATTCACTGAATGGTGTGAGACGTGATTTTGTTTCCCCTCCTGTCTGTCCCATCCCACAGCTCCCATTTCTATGGCAGGCTGCCAGCAGCAGGCAGTACACAGCATAACTGAATGGCAGCCCTGAGAGAGCCCATCACCATCCATGACCCCACCTTCTTTCTAATGGGAAAACTAAGCTGTCCCTAAATTGGTGTCATTCGACACATGGGACTACTATTTCCTAGCCTCCACAAATAGTATGGCTTTGGTGGCTGAGAATGATAAGTGTAGAATCTTTTTACACGTGGAGAGCACAGACTGGAGAATGTGGTCAGTCCGTGTCATGCCCTTGTCGGAATCTGACTCGGAGGGGGAAGCCAAACAGCTGGCAGGGAGTGGGAGTTTGGCTCAGTTGGCTGTGGAAGAAACTGGGGAAGGGCAAAGTCCGGCTGGGCAGAGCAGGGGAGAGGTAGAGCACAGGAGAGGGAATTCAGAGGAAGACCCAGGCCCAACCCTTCTTCATCCTAGGGCATGAAGGGAGGAACGGAGAAGGGAGCAATGTGAATTGCATGGCTTACGGGGGAGGAAAGGGCCCTGATTCCCTTCACTAGCTACAGCTGGGAACACAGCATTTAAAAAAGGAAGCTGCGCACAGCAAGTTGTTGGGAGCAAACATGAATTTATCTGGTATCATCATGACTTATCTGTGTTCCTGGCATCTTCCCAACTCTGTGAGTTTTGCTGTGCTTTCAAGTCTAAATTCCTTGCCCTGTCAAGTTAATTACTTCAGCTTGGTTTGTTTGAATTTTTCGCTACAGTTTGTATGTACCTTGTTTTGGACTGAATTTTCTCCAGTTAAAGGCTCAGTCAATTTTGACAGTTGATGTCCCCACAGTTTAAAGTTCAATCAATCATAATAAAGCTGAAAGGGACTTTGGAAGTCTTTTAGTCCAGGGGTCACCAACCTTTTGGACCTCAGGGACTACCAAACTCATAATTTTAAATTACGGGATCACTAATATGAATTTTGCTGACATTGGTGGCAGGGAGAGAGAGAGAGAGGGAGAGAGATCTGATCTAACCTTTCTCTCTCTCCCTCTCCCTCTCTCACTCACACACACTTCAGCAACAGAGTGGTCAATGTCTGGAATACTCTACCTGATTCTGTGGGTTCTTCCCCAAACTCCAAAAACTTTAACCTTAGACTGTCTACTATTGACCTTACCCCTTTCCTAAGAAGTCTATAGGGGGCATGCATAAGCGCACCAATATGCCTAACGTCCCTGTCCTATTATTTCTTTTTATTTTTCTAATATGTATCGATTTCATGTACTCATAACTATGTATATACTTATACCTGTAATCTCATAATCACTTGACAAAATAAATAAATAATAAATAAATAAATACACACACACACACACACACACACACACAGGCAGGGATGGGATTCAAATTTCTTAACAACTGGTTCTGTGGGCATGGACTAATTTGTGGGTGTGGCTTAGTGGTCTTGTGACTGGCTGGGCATGGCTTGTATGTAAATATTACAAGTATTTATGTAAATAGTGAATTTTTTATAAAAAAAGAGCAACTTTTACCCCAAATCAGGCAAAGCAAGCAGGCAGATTGAGTTGCTCACAGAATCATTCAGAGATCTATTTATCTGCCATCGGCTACCTGAGTCTGTCACATACAATTTGCTTGCAGTGAGTCTGCACTGAATAATAGAAGCTTCAATCCTAAGGATGGTTCAGCTCTGCTTAAAAGCAGAGTCGAAGATCTAAAGATAAGCTAGAGAGCAAGAAATCCAATGGTTTCCTGCTTTCTAGCTAATCTAAATCTCCTGGCACAGCACAACAGCTGATGGTCAGGAAAGAAAGGAAAAATAGCAACTTAGCAGGCAAGTTTGCCAGGTGAGTGGGTGGGGAGGGTTCCCGCGGGCCATGTGGGCAGCACAGCCTTGTGTTTCTGCGCAGCCTGGATTAATTGCTTTGGGGAGTGGTGGTGCTCTGGGGGTGACATTTCTCTGAGGACCACCAACATTTTCTCATGGCCCACTTGTGGGCTGTGGCCCACCAGTTGGTGACTGCTTTCTTGGTCCAACCCCTTGATCAAGCAGGAGACCCTATAGTACCATTTCAGACAAGTGACTATCCAGTCTCCTTTTAAAACCCTCCAGTGATGGAGCACCCACAATTTCTGAAGGCAAGTTGTTCCACTGGTGAATTGTCCTCACCGTTAGGAAGTTTCTCCTTAATTTCAGGTTGCTTCTCTCTTTGATTAGTTTCTATCCATTGTTTCTTGTCTTGCCTTCTTCTGCTTTGGAAAATAAGTTCACCTCCAGTTCTTTGTGGCAGCTCCTCAAATATTGGAATACAGTGATGGAATTCAAATTTTTTTACTACCAGTTCTGTGGGCATGGCTTGGCAGGGTAAGGATACTGTAAAATCTCCAGTCAGAGGTGGTATTTGCCAGTTCTCTGAACTACTAAAAATTTCCACTACCGGTTCCTCAGAACTGGTCAGCATCTGCTGAATACTACCTCTGCTGGAATACTGATATCATGTCACTCCTAGTCCTTCTTTTCTCTAGACTGGACATACCCAATTCTTGCAACGGTTCTTCATATGTTTTTGTCACCAGGCCCTTAATAATCTTAGTTGCTCTTCTCTGCACTTTTTCCAAAGTCTTAACAACTTTTTTTGTAATGTAGTGACTGAAACAGGATGCAGTATTCCAGGTATGGTCTTACTGAGGCTTCACTAAGCAGTACATGCTTTATAACGATTCACATGATTTTGATTTTAGACCTCTGTTTACACAACCAAGGATTGTATTAGCTCTTTTGGCTGCCACTGTACACTGCTGGCTCATGTTTAAGTGATTGTCCATTAGGACTCCAAGGTCCCTCTCGCAGTTACTGTTTTTGAGCCGGGCTTCACCTAATCTGTACTTGTACCTTTATTTTTTCTGGCCTAGGTGTAAAAGCTAGCTTTTCTCCACATTAAATTTCATGTCGTTGGATAGGACCCATTGTTCAAGTCTGTTAAGATCTTTTTGGATCCTGAGCTTATCTCCTGGGGTGTTGGCTATTTCTGCCAGCTTAGTGTCATCTGCAAATTTGATGAGTTTCCCTTCTGTACTCTCATCTAAGTGATTAATGAAGATATTGAAGAGGACTGGACCTAAGATGGAACCTTGTGGCACCCCACTGCTTACTCAGTGTTTTAAATATATGTCCCTTTAGAGAGAAAGGTGATGTTCTGAATTCTTGTCTTCCCTTAAGCCAAGGGTGGGATTCAGTTTTTTTTTTTTTACTACCGGTTCTGCGGGCATGGCTTGGTGGACATGGCAGTGGAAGGATACTGCAAAATCACCATTCCCTCCCCATTTCTGGAGGAAGGTTACTGCAAAATCCCATTCCCTCCCCATCCCACTAACCTGCTTTCCAGCTCTGTTCTCCTGCACAGGGCAACAAAAGAAGACCCAGCCAATTAGCTGGGACGTGGGAGGCAGAGAATAGATGAGGGCGGGGCCATTCAGAGGTGGTATTTTCCAGTTCTCCGAACTACTCAAAATTTCTGCTACCGGTTCTCCGGAACTGGTCAGAACCTGCTGAATACCACCTCTGCTTTAAGCCATTGCTATCTTTAATGTGAGACAGTGTTCACTTTTTGCAGAAGATTCAGCTTCTTCAGATCTTGGAAGGTATAAGACCACAGCAGAATTAATGGTTCAGATTCAATGGAATGGAAGAACTCAACAGGGAGTTTCTATCTGATTTGTGCCAGGGTAAATGGACCATATTCAGTCAACAGAAGCTGCCAGACCAACTGTTCCATTTTTTGCGCAAGTCACATCCCAACTCACACATCAAGGTCATACAAATATAGAATTCACATCATAATGAGGTATATACCAAAACATGTGCTGAATCTACAGATACACAATGTGACATTGGTTGGTTGCGTAATGAATTTCCACAACCATTGGAGATTGCATTGTCTCTTTCTACCCAATGAATCTATTTGACCACTGCTATAAATAGCTAAAGATAGATGAGAGGAAGGATTTCCACATGCTGTTCTACTAAATTAAGCAAAAGAAACCCCAGTTTCTCCATTGTGTTTTACTCCCTCTGAGATGTTCTTTAGACGGAGATGAGGTTTTTCTATGCTCCTAAGAAACTGCAGACGTTTCATTATCAAACTAGGCAACATAATTAGTGCTACGACGAAGTGGGGTTTTGCTCTTATTTTTATATACTAGTGGCTTTTTCCTGTCAGTGTTGCTGGTAGTAGTCTTGGAGTTTCCTTGATTAAGGGGTTGTTTACTGTTCGCTTGTTTTGTGCGCATTGGTAGTTCCTTGTTTGGGGTAAAATTGCTTACTGATGACATTACTTAGCTTGGTATTGAAATGTCTGTTTGAAAACCACCAAGCTCAGAGAGCCACAAGAACCCCACTGTTCAACCCTGAGCTACAAATACTCTCTTCTAACAGTGAATAACATTAATTAATAGTTAAAGCCATGCTCTTCATCCAGAAGAACATTCTATTACTTTAATTTCTCAGGGTCCTCCTCATCCCCAGAACTCTCATTATCTGCTAACAAGTCTCCAGATGGATTCAAATGTGCAAGAACTTTTGCTTAAAAGTTTTACATTATGCATTGACCATCATAAGCAAAACATGAATGTCTTATGCCTATGAATAGAAGAAGCAGAATAAACTTTTACTACAAATGAGGCAAATATTTTTTTCCTCTAATTTGGCAAGTCCACCATTTATTTCCTTTCCCATATAAGCAATTGGAGAAATATTTTTCAACAAAGTCCTTCTTATTTAACTGTGGGTTGCCAACATAATACGGTAGAAGTCATGCTTAAGACTTCTGGTTGTCTCAGTGCCTCTATATGGATTGTACTTACATGGACAGAGTAGCTCTAAAACTATTTACAAAAAAAAAAAGTGCTTTTAGTGGATTTTCAGCCTATCTTTAACTAAAGAATGATGCCCCAAGTAGCTAACAAAAAAATAAGATGCACAGAAATAAAGTACAGAAAGAACACATATACAAAACACTGCAGAAATCATACACTTCTTTGGTATATGTGTCTCTGCATACACAAACACTGGTGCTATTTTTTCATCATGCCACTTTAACATATTTTTTTCCTTGACTGATGTGCAGAAAATTCCACATTTTCTTGCTTTTGTTCTGTCACAGTGCTCAACAACACTGAAAATAAGCACTGGGATGGAACAGGGAAAAGTTAATTTGGAGCATAAAAACGTCTCTGTTGTATTCCTCTTTTCTGTTGCTTTCTGACATTGTATCGATTTTTCACCTTATTTTTCCCTTTCTTGGTTGTTTTTTTAAATCTTGAGTTCTCCATTTTCTTTCCCCTCTTTCCCTTTTCTTCCTCAACTAAAATTATTTGTCCATTAAAGATGGCTTCTTCTTTTTCATCCCAGCTTTCTTGTTGTTGTAATTCCTGGTAGGTAGAAATCGCCATTTCTAAGAAGTGAAAAACAGATCCAGAAGAGCCCTTGCCTTTTTGTTCCTCTTCTTTTAACTTTTTGAATTCTATTTTCAATTCTTCAACAGTTAGTGCCATTATGAGATTTTTTCTTTTAAACAACTCAAATGTTTTTAGACTTTCAAAAAATAGTTTCCAAAAGTCCCAAAGTCACAAAGCAATCCAAATCAGCACAAACTGTTTCATTTAGCACTTTCTTCTTTTTATACTTTCTTTTCCTGGGGTAGAATTCAATTACACAGTTCCAAAATAATTTTTTAGAAGTCTTATTGCCTTTTATCTCTGATCTTATAAGCTCCTAGCAGTCTCCTCCAGCAAAATCTTAATATAAGTTCTTTACCTCTCCCTTCCCACTTATAGCAAAGAGATTTTAATTTTTAGTTCCAATGTTCAGAAATCTTTAATATCCCCTTGGCTTTAATGTTCAAATTTAGTTACCTTCTGTGCCAAAGCAGGTTTTTCCAATTTCCATCTGCTATCTCCGTACGGAATGAGAGTGAGAAAAAACAAACTTTCCCTTTTAACTTTCCTCTGCTGCTTTTAGCAATCTTCTTAGGAAACAATGTATTATTTAAAAAGTTGGATTTCCAGGGTATCTAGATGTTACTTATTGTCCTGGTTCAGCCAAAACCTTTCACTTTCTCAAACTTCCTCCTGCACAATCTTGTCCGGCTGAAAGCTTCTTGTGGCGGCCATTGCTGACCGCTGCTCCACCGCCTTGGGAAAAGGGAGTTTAGCTGGCTGAGGAGGGGGGTTGCGATACTCCCGGACCCCTGCCCGGATCTCCCCTATCTTCAGTTACCTCTACGGGGTAACCATAGCCTCCAAATCCAGCTGGATCGGGGGCACTTCAGCGGCGAGCGCAGCAGGAACTGTGCACAATCGCGGACTCCTGACGCCGCCGAAGCCTTGCAAACCAGAACTCTCCAAATTCCTAACTCTTAAGATTTTGGAAACTTCTTGGTTTTAGCTGACTGTTTTCATAAAACCCTATTCACTAAATCAGATAAAGATCAAATGGATACCTCTATACAGAATGATAAACATGATTAGTCTTTGCCTTGACTAGGTTCTTCTGATTTGCTATTTTGAGAAATTCCAATCTGCTTGATTATTTTATTTTTGCTTTTTAGTATTTTTTTACCCTGCTTTTATTATTTTTATAAGTAACTCAAGATGGCGAACATGGATAACATTCCTTTCCTTCTCTTTTCCCCACAATGACAACCTTATGAGATGAGTTGGGCTTAGAGAGAGTGACCTGCCGAAATCACCCAGTCAGCTTTCATGCCTAAGGCATGAAAGTTTAAATTAGTCTGGCTTAGAACTCAGTCTCTTGATAATTGGCCCAACATTACCCTATTGCAGGGGTCCCCAACCACCGGTCCCCAGACCAGTACCGATCCGTGGAACAATTTCTACCGGGCCGCCGGTTTGCTGGGCGCCGCCATCTTGTTTTGATGAAAAAGTGCTTCCGGTGAGCTTTTCTGGGTAGAAATCGGCATTTGGGTGCTGAAAGAATCCTCGCGCCTTAGTTTCATCGAAGCGGGGGGCGGCTTCGAACAAAACTAAGGCGCGAGGATTCTTTCAGCACACATGGCAGGGCAAGCTGAGCGACCGTCCCAAAGCCGTCGCGAAGCCCATCAACACAGGTACAAAGGAGGAGTTGAAGGTGGTGGGGAGAAGCAGGGGACAGCTGGCTGGCCAGTTGCTCGGCTCACCTTGCCATGCATGCTGATGCCGGTACTGGGCCGCGGATGATTTTGTGATGCCAGTACCGGGCCGCAGCACAAAAAAGGTTGGGGGCCACTGCCCTATTGTATTTCGTGCCTAAGGTGGGATTGGAATTCACAGTGTGATTGGCATAAAGTCACGCAGTCAGTTTACATGCCTAAGGTGGGACTAGAACTCACTGTCTCCCAGTTTCTAAGCTAGCACATTAAACCTTACATCCAGCTGGCTATTATATAATACCAATATATATGATTTATAATTCAATGCAAACCTATAAAATTAATACAGGATTCAATGTGAATGTGGAGTGAGTGGAATCTGCTACAGTTTTAAATAATCTAATTTAATATAATAATGTAAGTCATACAAATGCAGCCTATTGCTTTGCCTGATCTTGGACAGAAGAGTGTCCCTTGGAATGACCAAAAGTCGATGTTTCAGACTCATTTTTAACATGATTAACTCTTTGAAATTGCATTTGGCCAGGAACCAGCATTCTAGACCTTGGGATTTTTTTGACCCGTAACATTTCTTAGGGGCAACTCTTTAAATTAGTCTGGCATTTTGCTCCTGCTATCGGAATGTACTCTGTTCAGAGACTTCACATTGATTTCCATTGCTCTGTAAAATTATCTAATATACTGTATGATAGATGCTGTAATAATCTGCAATGCAGCCAAAATTTAGAGGGCTCGCCTGAAAGTAGGAGCGGGTATACAACTGTACACAAGTCCTAATCTGGCACTTGTTATCCAATGATTAATACCTTTCCAGCAAATAGGAAATAACGCAGAAAGCCAGCAATTTTAATTAGGAGTGATTTAAAGCAAATAGCCATGAAGGTAGCAGGTTCCCTGATGGTATTGGGTAAAAAATAACAGCTCCAATACAACACACCTTCACTGTGGCTCATTTGCTCTCATTAAGTTGTCTTCCTCGATCCCCGACGTCAAATATTCCGCAAAGACAAATCGTTATCAACAAGAGAGCTTCTGCAGGTGTGCACTGAGTAATACAGCCATGAAGCTACTGTTACCAAACTGCTTCAGTTGTTTCAATATTTTCGGGATGATACACAAGAAGGAAACTGATGCAGTTTATTTCAAAGCACTTGCATTCCAGAATAAAAAGAATGCAGGGATTGGCTTCAAAATTTTTAGCAAAGGGCTCTCTGCTCGGTTGCTGGATGGGCGTGGCCATAGTGGGCGTAGCCTAGTCGGCCTCCTGCACCTCAGTGGGGGGAGCGTTTTTGCCCTCCCCGGACTTCGGAGGCTTTCTTTGAGCCTCCAGGAGGGCAAAAATAGCTTCCCTGGACTCCGGAGCAGAGGTGGGTATTCAGCAGGTTCTGACCAGTTCTGGAGAACAGGTAGCGGAAATTTTGAGTAGTTCGGAAAACCGGCAAATCTCACCTCTGACTGGAGATTTTACAGTATCCTTCCCCTGCCACACTCACCAAGCCACGCCCACAGAACCAGAGCCACTGCTCCAGAGGCTCTCTGGAAGCCAGAAACGGGCCTATTTCCAGCAATTCCTGAAATTCTGGGAGGCCTGTTTTTCACCCTCCCCGAACCCCTGTGAACGCCCTGTACCTACCTGCATACAAAACGGGCTGTGTGGGAACTCCTGAGAGGAGAGGGGCAGATTATTTTGAGCCATTGATTCTACTTAAGCCCAACCTGCTTTTACAGGGCAGTTATTCTGTAGCTAAAAATGAACATGTAAATAACTTTGAGCTTCTGGAGGAGGCTTTAATTTGGATTCCTGCGTAGAGCAAGGATTAAACACAGTGGCCTCAGCATGCTTTTCAACTTCTATGATTCCTTAGTTTGCTCTGCAGATATCTCAAGATTTCTTTAGAAAAGTTTTCAGAGCACTGTATCTAGGGCATGTACTATTATTAATCCAGCGTTATCTCCAAATTTATTGAAGCACAGGAATTTCTTTTACTTCGGCATTTAAAGATTTTGCCCCTAGAACCTTCTTCCTTTACTAAATCAAAGTTCTTTCTCAGAGCAAATGTGTTATATTCTAATTGATTCAGATTGTCTGCATGGGGAACAAATAATGAGGTTAGACAGTTTGATTCCCTTGTTCTCATCTCATCAGTTTCTTTATAACTTAAGTCACAAGTTCCAAAGAAATGTCAAAATTCATCAGCATCCATGACATGGACTCTGGCTTCTTGCTAACTTACATAATAAGGAAAAGTGTCTGTCAAGCAAAGAAATTACCATGAAGGCTAGGAAAGTTCAAGGGATTGAACATATACAGGTTACAAAAGAATCCAATTAAATATACCCCTCCCCAATGCCAATATGTAGTAATCAATTACTATACATATATAGTAATCAATAATTTGATTTTTAGATGAATCAAAGAAAGAAGATAACATAAAGAAGAACATAATGAGGAAAATGAATGAGATGTTCACAATCATTGGTTGTAATTAAGGACCTAATTTGCTTCTCTGCTGACTTCTTAGTCTTGACTAGGTTGGAAGAAATGTCCATCTGGGTTCAGTTCCAAGTGGGGAGAAAAACACGGGAAACATGGAGGCTGCTTGGAAAGCTGGTTTAACGGAGCAGAACGATTAAGCACATGGTCCTGATGCAGTTGAACACACGGAGTAGAGAGTGAGTGAGTTGCTCTAGAGCTTCCTGTTCCTGTGCAAGAAATGTATCATATTGGTTGCTGTAGGGGCCATGTGCAAATTCTAGGAGTTTGTTCGATCACCCACGTTTGTGCTGGGTGATGTAATATCCCCAGTTGCCATGTGGTGAGCTCTGCTGCTGGATGGGTAGAGGGCTAATCCTATTATGTCCTGGAGGACAACGTCTTAATCCCATCACCCTGGAGCTGGAGGCCTTTTGTCTTGCAGATAGGCTGGACCAGTCTTTCTGGGGCTATTAACAAAGGTGGGGGCTGCTTTTCAAGAGCATGTTTCTCCTTTTCTCATCCAGGGACGTATAATATTCTGCCTTTTGTCCCATATTATGGACACTTCAGGATAGCGATGTGTTAATTTTGTGAAAAATGAATATAGAGCTGGGGGGGGGGGAACACGGGACATGATAGCAGTATTCCAGTATTTGAGAGGCTGCCACAAAGAGGGATATGTTGTGTGTGTCAATTTATTTTCCAAAGCATCAGAGGGCAAGACAAGAAACAATGGATGGGAACTAATCAAGGAAAGAAGCAACCTGGAATTAAGGAGAAACTTCCCCAAAATGAGGACAGTTAACCAGTGGAACAGCTTGCCACACAGAAGTTGTGGATGCTCCATCACTGGAAGTTTTTAAGAAGACACTGGACAGTCATTTGTCTGAAATGGGATAGGATCGCCTGCTTGAGCAGGGGGCTGGGCTAGAAGACTTCCAAAGTCCCTTCCAGCTCTATTCTGATTCTCTTTAGACAGATTGTGCTGATGTCCTCAGGCAATAGATTCTAGAGATGTAGGCAGATTGGTCCATGTATGTTTTATATATATGATTTAACCTGATGACCTTAGGTGCAGTGGGAGGGATGTTATCCTGTCATCATGGTTGAACTCAATGTTAATTTAAACAGGATGGGGGAAAGTGCTACCACCTCGTCCTTTGCCTCAGGCAGCAAAATGCCTTGTGCAAAGCCTCTGGGAAAGAATTCATTGGATTGAAAGGTTCTGCTCATAGCTGCTCATATCTTAGTCACTGTCATACCCTGCACAAGGATCTGCCCTTGGAGAGCATCCAAAAACTGCACCTGGCTCAGAATGTGGCATCACAGGAAGTTTAGACTTCCTCTGACTTCTCATTCCACATATTAGACTTCTGCTCCATGAAATGCACTGATACCAGTAGACTTCCAGGTGCAAAGTCATGATCTTGTTGGTCCTGTCTAAAGATGGCATGGTTATTTGCAAGACTCCTTATCATTTCTGCCTGCTCCAGAATATATCTGGCACAGGAGGCATGGTACGGGTCCCATTAGTGAAGGAGTACCAGAAAGTGAGGTTTTTTGTGTGTGGTGCCCCCTGATTTTAGGAACATCGTTCCCTCATAGATTAGATTAGCCCCCAAGAATTGATATCCACATATCTTAAAATCGCCAAGGTTGAGAAACACTACTCTAAATGATTGAACATTTCATTTTGCTATGAGTCTGACTCTGACCACTACAAACTTAATTCTCAAGAAAATGGCTTCTGGCTTCTGTGCTTCAAATCAAGGTTGTTGGTTTTTTCGCACTCTGCATAGCACTTGATCTGTCTGTCTTTGTGCTAAGTGCAACCATCAGCATGTTTGTGTCAATTAAATATTCATTTTAAAAAGCCTGTTACAAACTTGTAAAGTCTCACAGGGAAGTGAAAAGTCATGGGTCAGCCATTTTAGATGCATGCCAGCTGGGGAATTCTGGGAGTTGAAGTCCTCTACACATCTTAAGCCTGCCAGTGTTGAGAAACTGTGCTCTAATTGATTGAGCATTTTATTTTGCAGATGACTCTGATATTTGAAATTTCAAGAGATATTATCACAAACTTTAAAGTCCTAACTCTAAAAAAAAAAAAAGACTTCTGTGCCTCAAATCATGTTTTGGATTCTGCATAAAAGTTGACACCTGTCTTTTGTGATCAGCATCAACATCAGTTTGTGTCAACTAAAAATTCATTTTAAAAGTTTGTTACAAACTATTTTAAATTCTAGCAGAGAAGGAAGAAGTCATGAGTCAGCCACTATAGATGCATGCTAGCTGGGGAATTGAAGTTCTCCACATTTCTAAAAATTCTTAAAATTTTCTTCCAGGCTGAAGATTAGAATTCCATTTCCCCATTTGGATCTATTGGTTTTTCGACTATATTATTGGCACTTAAAATCTGCATGTTTTTAGAAATGTGTGTTCCAGTATTACAAAATATGCTGAATTTGACAGCAAAAATTAAAGTCAAGATATGACATTTTAAATCGTGCTATTTTTTTGAAGGACTGCTACTCAAATTACATTTTGCACCTCACCACACCAGCAATGGACAATTATCTCATATGAATGTTTAACATAACATTGGCTTTATAGGGAAACTGGACATTGAAATAATCCATGAAAAAGGTGGCCAGTTCACAAACTTTATAGATAGCTGGGTCCATTAATCAAATACCTTGCCAAACACTGAAGTTAAAGGAAGGAAGCATTCCGTAATTGTAATAAATAAATAAATACAGTAAAGACAACGGTGGTAGGTTAACTGAAGTAGAGAAGTAAGCTGTCAGAAGCAATTACTGTGTGTTGCAGCTCTCTGAACAGGGCTTCATAGATCTGTATTTAGCCTGAGAAATTATGATCTCTGGTAGAACTAGATAACATGGCCTCTTGTTCCTCATATTGCAATGTTTAATATTTTAATTAAAACCCTTGAAGATAACATGCTACAGATCAAAGTTCCAGCCTCTAGCAATATTTTTTATTTTCAAGGGCCCTGTACTGAAGTAGTGGGAGGCCAAAGCCAAGAGGTTTGTTGAAAAAACTGCCTATCTTCCCAGCAGAAAAGAGATATGAAGTGCCATACTCTGGAACCTGAACTAAAAGAGTGTTTTGGATAATCATTGCTTATCTTTCAAGGCCTTCTGAAGGAATCTGGGTCTTTTCTTGGGTTGGCATGGTAGCAACATGGTTCCAGGCCAACACTGCACCGCAGACATTTGAGTTAAGTGGGATGAAGTGGATTTGAGTTAAGTGGGATGAACCACAGGCATTTGAATTAAGTGGGATGAAATTAAGTGGGATGAAGTGGCCTTAGGATGACATGGTCAAGTTCAAATTCTCGAAACATTCATGTTGCCATTTTGGGCAAATGTCTATGGAGATTCTCAGTTATCCAGATGTCAGCCTTGGAAGCCATATTTTACTTGGAAGCTTCGAGGCTGCCACATTTAGTGCCTGGGAATTTGGGAGGGGGGATTTTATAGTGAGGTAGAAGATTAGATTCATCAACATTCTTTCTCAGAGAGTCAGGGACAAGTTGCCCTGCACCTGGAGAGGCGTGTCTGGAGGAATGTCTCCAGTTGGGACAACATTTTGATTGGGCCATGTGATGGACTGTTTTGGTGCAGAGGATGGATCTTTGAATTTCTTTTGGGAAGGGAAAACCCAGAACTCTCAGATTCTGGTTTTCCCAGATGTGCCAATATGACAACTCTAATAAAACGGAACTTTGAGGAAATGCTTGTGTCAGAGTTTATTGGTCAGAGCTTGTTAGTTGGAATGCTGACACCAAGCCTTGATTGTCCCAAAGGTGCTTTTCCAAAAGGTAATTGGACTTTCTTATTTTTTTCCTTGAAAAAAAGCTTCTAATCCAAAAAGTGTCTTCAGTTCTCTGTTCAATTCTTGAACTCAAGAAGCATTCTGTCTCAAGTATAGAATCCAAATTAAGTAGATACATTTTATGAAATCCACACCCAGTTAAATGACTTTGCTTCTCCTACGTTTTCCCCCTAAAAAAGGCTCATTTGAGATTACCTTCTTTCTTTCTTTCTTTCTTTCTTTCTTTCTTTCTTTCTTTCTTTCTTTCTTTCTTTCTTTCTTTCTTTCTTTCTTTCTTTCTTTCTTTCTTTCTTTCCCCTTTCTTTCCTTTCTTTTCCATGTCTATTCAAAGCACATTCAACTCAGTAAAAAAAGGGAGAAAGGGGCTTTTTAGAAGGAAAATTTCATGAAATACAAAAGTACAAGCATGCTGCAACTTTTCCCTCACAATAACCACCTCAGCTTTCTGTTTTGTTTGAAAGAGAGTTGAAATAAAAACGGCAAACTTTAACAGTATTCATCTGTAAGTATAAAATAGAAGTGCAAAGTCATGTAAACTTTAAGATACATTTAATTACTTTAAAGGTCAAATTGAGCTTGACTCCTGATTTTATTGGCAAGGATCTTCTTGGCAGCAGTGCAGAAATGGCTTGCCAATGCCTTTTTTAAGGTTATATTTTCAATTTCCTAATCTAGGCTACAGTACTGTGATGTCTTGGTGGTCTCTTGTCAAATTATTAGCCAGATTTCATTATTCTTAGATTTTTTTAAAAGATTAGCTAGATTCTGTTATCTAGCCTGATGTAATTACTCTAAAGGAAAGATAAAGTAAGCAGGCATCTAATCAACAAAGTGCCAACAGTTTGGCAAATCATTTTTCATTGTAAGAGCAAAGCACAAGACAAGAATCAAATCTGTATTACAAAAGATCACAAATATAGGAACCAACTTGGGCATTGCTCTCTGTCTTCTCTCCCTCTCCTTCTCCTTCTCTCTCAAACAATTTTACACTTGATAAAAATGTTAGCACCTTTGCAGAAAATTGTTCCCATTTAAGAAGAAACTATTCCTAATGGGAAATTGTGTACCGTATGGATTTTCCTTTGGGAAACTTTCTGAAATCATCCAGCCATTCTAAGTTAGCATGATCTCCCTTTACACATGAACTCTCAAATCACTGTCTTTTTAAGGCAAAGTGAAGAGAGGTGATTTCATAGTAAGGAAATCGCTTGCTTTGAATGGCACTAAAACTGATAATTTATTGGAGATACAGTGGTGGGATTCAAATTTTTTAATACTGGTTCTGTGGACGTGGCTTGGTGGGCATGGCATGGCTTGGTGGGCATGGCTTGATGGGCATGGCAGGGGAAGGATACTGTAAAATCTCCATTCCCACCCCACTCCAAGGGGAAGATTACCCCTTGGTAATCTCCTAACTACTCAAAATTTCCACTACCAGTTCTCCAGAATGTATTACTATGGCTTTTCCTTCCTTCCCTCCTTCCTTCCTTCCTTCCTTCTTTCATTCCTGGTTAAATAATTCAATAGCACATTTAACTGGTCAATAAAGTAACCCGTTTACTCACTTTGCACAAGATACTAAGCAATAATCTTGGGCTGCCTTCACCCAACATGCCAAGACATTATCCAAACTTAGTGTAGGGTACAAATACATCTGTTGGGTCTTTAGCTGATCTAATTAAGTGCGATATCCAAGTGCGATGTTAAGTGCTCTCACTCAGCCATAACACAATGCAGAGCAGGCAACAGGATCTTCAATTTATGCAGTCTCCAATTAAAGGATTTTAGATGAGAGGACTGGGGGCATCATGTGAGTTTGGATGATGCTGTCAAACCAGGTTAGTTAATCAGCTCATAATTTAACTCCTGCACGTAGGAACATCAGAAGGTGCTAGATACTGAGTGACACCTGAGTTGACTTGGAGCGTGCTGGGTACAAAATAAACCCTCTGTAATTTCCCAACAGTTTTTGGGGGGATGGTTTAATACCTGAATGGAGATGGTGCTTAACCATGGTTTATCAGGTAAGATCTCCCTACATGGTATCCCTGCAGTAGATAAAACTTAGAGATTTTTAGAGTGGACAACTGTAATAAATTTCATAATGACAATAGTATTAGATATTAGCATTCAATCAAGAAATTCCAAAGTTTATCCTCCAAGTCTGAGTCAGCAGGAAAACTAAGCAAGCAACATGTATAAACATGATTTTTTAAACAGAAATATCTGTTTAACCAAAAACAAAACAAAAGAGACATACAGAAAGAAACATAAACATAAGAATTCAAATTTCTTCTAGGTAATTCCAAAGTGGCTAAAATGAGCCTTGATGGTTTATGGTTCCCTAATGTACTCTTTTAATGACCCGAAGAACCAAGGTAGGAACTAATTGTCTCTATGAGATTGTTGAGGGTTAACACTGATTTGATGACTTATAATCACTCACTTACTCACTCAATCAATCAATTAATCACACAGCTTAAGGTTCAAGGGGGTCTCATCAAAATTGCATTCAGTTTTGGTCACCACGATGTAAAAAAGAGGTTGAGACTCTAGAAAGAGTGCAAAGAAGAGCAACAAAGATGATTAGGGGACTGGAAGTTAAAACTTATGAAGAACGGTTGCAGGAACTGGGTATGTCTAATTTAATAAAAAGAAGGACTAGGGGAGACGTGATAGCAGTGTTCCAATATTTCAGGGGCTGCCATAAAAAAGAAGGAGTCAAGCTATTCTCCAAAGCATCTGAAGGCAGGACAAGAAGCAAAGGGTGGAAACTAATCAAGGAGAGAAGCAACTTAGAACTAAGGAGAAGTTTTCTGACAGTGAGGACAATTAACCAGTGGAACAACTTGCCTCTAGAAGTTGTGAATGCTCCAACACTGGAAGTTTTTAAAAAGATGTTGGATAACCATTTGTTGGAAGTGGTGTAGGGTTTCCTGCCTAAGCAGAAGGTTGGATTAAAAGACCTTCAAGATCGCTCCCAACTTTGTTATTCCATTCTGTTCTGTGTACTTCCATCCACAGTGTGATTGGGTTGATCAAAAAAACTTCTGAAGGCAAACTGTTCCACTGATTAATGGTTCTAACTGTCAGGAAATTTCTTCTTAGTTCTAAGTTGCTTCAGTCCTTAATTAGTTTCCATCCATTGCTTTTTGCTCTGCCCTCAGGCACTTTGGAGAATGGCTTGACTCCTTCTTCTTTGTATCAGCACCTTAGGTATTGGAAGACTGATATGTCACCTCTAGTCCTTGTTTTCATTAAACTAGACATATCCAATTCCTGCAACCATTCCTCATATGTTTTAACCTTCAGTCCCTTAGTTGTTCTTCTCTGCAGAGTTTCTATATTGTGGCAACCAAAACTGGATGCCATATTTCACATATGGTCTTACCAAAGCATTATAAAGTGGAATCGATCGATTGATTTCTGACCCCATTGTTATTTTGGAAGGCATTAAAACCTGGCTATTCCCTCCCAGACTTTTGAAGATTAAGGGAGCCCTGTCAGCTGATCTGTTTGGTTCCAAGTCTAGGATTGTTTCCAGCTGTTATTCTGGTAGTTTGGTTTTGATCCTATACTTTTCTTAGAATCACTGCATTGTGAAATGGGTGGCTAGGCAGCTATATAAATTGTTCAAAGTCTTTCTTTTTGTCAAAGAAACAAAATGCAAATCTGCTTTTTTTTCCGCTAACAGATAAATTTCCCCAATGCAGATTTTTTAAATGCAAATTTCCCCAATCTGATGTCTCTTTTTAAACTTCAAGGCTGTTGTTTGCCTGTGTAACATAATTCTCTCTTTTTCCTCCCACTCGTTTTTGATCATCGAAAAATAAATGTAAATAGGTTTTATTCGAAATCTAGATGGAGCAAAATCCAGTGGAATTCATGATGGGGCGCTATTATATCTCTGTGCAAGACATTTGATGTACCTCATCTGTAGCTTTGAAATAAACCTTCCATCATACCAACATGGCATCGACATAACCCATTGTAAAATTTATTTTCAGAGGTGTCGTAGCTGCAATTATTTTTAAAATCAACAGGTCGATTTCTTCACCCAGTACAAATACTTGTTTCCCAAGTTTGGAAGATTATACCTTTTCTACATTCTGTATGGAGGCCCTGTTGGCATCATCCTGCACTTTTTTTCCCCATTCTGCACCCCATCCTTAATTTGGCATACTTTTGATACTTCTCTATTGTTATGTAGCAAAAGCAGCCACAGGGGATCATAGAATATCCTCTAATTCACAGTTAGGCTCTGGTGCATGTTTAAAAAGCAATATGCAACCTCTACAATTAGTGATTCATGAACAGGGGATACAAAAAAATAAATAAAAATAAAACAGCATTAACAGGAATGTTTCTGTAATCAGGAGTAGCTTTGAAGAACCCTTGACATTTAAAACAAGCTGGAATTAAAACCTGGAACCTTTTCTTTATCTGTTGTTATGATTAACTTAGAAATGGGTGAATATCAATTGTGCTTCTTGCTGTCTGCAAGGAGTAGAAATCCTTCCATTCCCCACCATCCGGTCAGAGCTGAAGATGCTTCTTGGAAGAGAAGAGAAGAGGTCTTCAAAGAAAAACCAGAAAGTCCAGTTGCCTCTTGAAAAAGCACCTTTGGGACAACCATGACCTGGATGGCTGAGAATCTCCACAGACATGTTCTTTTGAAATGACTTACGTCAAGATCATACAGAGAACAATAGGTCTCTGCAAAACCAATGTGGTTTTTCCTTAAGAATTCTTCTAGTTGTTGTCCTCCTATATCAGCAATAGGGCTGTGACAGGTACGAAGAATCATTATTAACAAGCCCATGCAGAAGAATCTAGTCAACTAATGGCCAACACTAAAGTGGTGCTAGATAAGAGTCAATGAAATTCAAGGGCGGGCTAGATGTGGATCGCTTGTGGGAACATAATGACTCTAGACTGTTTTCTCTCTTGACTCCGCCCTCAGTCTCTGCCTCTTCTTCTCCTACAGTGGGCCACCTAAATTAGGCTCTTGGTAGAATAGAATAGAATTCTGTATTGGCCAAGTGTGACTGAACACACAAGGAATTTGTCTTGGTGCAAATGCTCTCTGTATACATAAAAGATACATTCATCAAGAGTCAAGAATCATAAGGTACAACACTTAATAATAGTCATAGGGTACAATAAGCAATCAAACCACACTAGGAAATAGTCAATATAGATTGTAAGGATACAAGCGACAAAGTTACAGTCATACAGTCACAAGTGGGAGGGTATGGGTGATAAGAAGTGATGAGATGATTAATAGTAATAGTAGTGCAGACTTTGTAAATAGTTGGACAGTGTTGAGGGAATTATTTGTTTAGCAGAGTGGTGGCTTTTGGGAAAAAACTGTCCTTGTGTTGTTCTGGTGTGCAGTGCTCTATAGCGTCAATTTGAGGGTAGCAGTTGCAACAGTTTATGTCCAGGATGTGAGGGGTCCGTAAATATTTTCACAGCCCTCTTTTTGACTCGTGCAGTATACAGGTCCTCGATTGAAGGCAGGTGGGTAGTAATTGTTTTTTCTGCAGTCCTGATTATCCTCTGAAGTCTGTGTCTGTCCTTCTGGGTTGCAGAACCAAACCAGACAGTTATAGAGGTGCAGATGACAACTCTGTAGAACTGTATCAGCAGCTCCTTGGGCAGTCTGAGCTTTCTGAGTTGGCGCAGAAAGATGATGACTTAATTTAGGATTGAGAACAGCAACTACAGTGGAAGAGTAAAATAGGCTGCAGCATAGGTAGTCCTCGACTTACAACAGTTCATTTAGTGACCAATTAAAGTTACAGCGGCACTGAAAAAAGTGACTTACGGCCATTTTTCACACTTGTGGCCATTGCAGCATCCCCACAGCCATGAGAGTGACATTTAGATGCTTGACAATGGATTCATATTTATGACGGTTGCAGTGTCCCGGGGTCATGTGAATCCCCTCTTTGTGACCTCCTGTCAAGCAAAGTCAATGGGGAAGCCAGATTCACTTAGCAACAGTGTTGCTAGTTTAACAACTAGAGTGACACACTTAACAAATGTGGTGAGGAAAATCTTAAAAGGGGGAAAAACTCACTTTAAGAAAATGTGTTACTTTCTCACCAACAAAAAATGTTGGGCTCCATCGTGGTCGTCAGTCGAGGAGTGCCTGTATATGAGTGGTAGCCCAGGCAGTTATTCATTTCTGCTTTGTACTGGATTATTTTCAGTCTACAGGGATGGAGGAAGTCACCCTCTGATTAGTTGTGCATGTTTGATGAAACTGGATGCCAAATGCACCTGCAGCTTCTATGCCTTGGCAGGTTTTAAGATACACCTGTTTAAAGAAATGAGCTAGTCCAGATTTTGACACTAATGAGGCAGAGGAAGCTTTCAGCCAGCTGTGAGGAAAAAAAAATATATCACAGGCTCTGTCTCTTCTGGTTTTAATAAAATTTGTTCCAGTAGCTCTCTGGTTTTATGTCAGTCCTTCCCAGGTCATTCAGACAAGAAACCAAAAGCATGAGTAATAACACAGCTTTTATTATAAGGAGATAGCAACAGGGTCTTGCAAGCCTGAAACTCCTATAATTTTTCATTCTTTTAATGCCTAGCATTTGAGAGTTTTGCGTTTTTGTTTTTAGGATGTTGTAAGCTGTCCAGAGTTGCTTGGTAGGGAGATGGGGTGGGGGCATACAAATTTAATAAAGAAATAAAGTAGCAATAGTGCATAGACTTATATACAACTTTGTAGTGCTTTACGGCCCCCTCAAAGCAGTTTACAACATCAGCGTTGTCATTGACAGCAATGTCACCCAACAGTCTGGGTCCTCATTTTATTGACCTCAGACGGATGGGAGGCTGATCTGGATTGAACTGCAGGCTGTGGGCAGAGTTTGTCTGCAATACTGCATTCTAACCACTGCGCCACCATGGCTCCAAATAAGCATACAAATTTAATAATAATACATAAATAAGGCACTTCTCTCCCCTCCTTTGCCTTTACTCCTCAGAGCGCTCTAGGGGGTTCTTTGGGCTGAGATATCTCTTCTCCACGGCTCTGCCTCCTATCTCCCAAAGTTATTCTCATAGCCCATTTCCCCTTTAGCGCTCTTCTCCAATAACCTTCATGCCACCCAAGGCTGCTGACAAATGCATTCAATCTACAAACACCATTTTGAGACTGATTAACAAGCTGCGTAGCTGAAACTTCTGACCTCGTTTCTAAAGCGCATGGGAATTCCCTCCCCGCTCCCACTCCAGCAACTTCCTCACCCCCTTAATTTTTCACGAGATCCAGCCTGATGAAAAGTTCTGGAGAAATCAAACGCTTGTAACTTTGGGTTGATCCTAATAGCAATTGCACTTAGATTTATATACTGCTTCACAGTCCTTTACAGCACCCTCTAAGCCAAGGATGTCAAAATTGATTTCATTGAGGGCTGCAGCATGGTTGTGTTTGACCTTGGGGAACTGGGATGGGCATGGCCAGCTTGACAGCACTCGTGTCAGGGGAGACTGTGCTGGTCCGAGCACTCTACCAGAAAAAAACGGGCTCCTGATCTCCTGTTCTGGCTACAATGGCATCCTGCAGCCCTCTGCCAGCAAAAATGCAGCACGCAGCCCTCCCAAGTTCTGTTTTCACTGGCAGAGGCACCGTGGGCCAGTTCTTTACTGTTTCCAGGGCATCCCTGCCAGGCAGAACTAAACACCCTGCGGGCTGGTTCTGGCTTGTGGGTCTTGAGTTTGATACCGCTGCTCTAAGCCATTCACAAAACTATCTTATTTCCCCTAACAATCTGGGCCCTCATTTTACCAACCTCAGAAGGATGGAGGGCTGAGTCAACCTTGAGCTGGTCCAGGATTGAACTCCTGGCTGTGGGCAGTTATCCTGCAATACTACAGTCTAACTACTGCACCAACAGGGCTCCTATAAATAAAAGTATGGTATTATTATTATTATTATTATTATTATTATTATTATTATTGCTACTGCTGTTGTTGTTATTCACAAAAATGACTTTGTACACAGCAAATGAGATAACTATGCTGGGTTTCGTATCACAAATCACGAGTCGAACACTTCCCAAGTGTTTAGGACTGCACGATGTATCGGTGGATTATGCAAGCAGATCCCAGTAAGGTGGCCTTCTGCAGCTGACCAATGGTGATCTTGTCAGCGCCAATTGTTTCTAAGCGCTTGCCTAGGTCTTTAGGCACAGCAGCACCCAGTGTGCCCAGTACCACTGGAACCACCTGCACTGGTTTATGCCAGAGTCTCTGCAGTTCGATTCTCAAGTCCCGATATATGGTGATATTGTTGTTGTTATTATTATTGGTAAAGTATCACTGAGTAGTTAAAGTCTTTTTTTTTCCTGGTGATTTCAGGGAAACAGCCATAGAAGACAGAATTTTCTGAACCAGTTATACATATACATACATACACACACACACACACACACACACATTTGTGAAGGAAAAGAATGTTTTCTCCACAGGCATAATTGTAAAAATGGGGCCAGGTCTTTTCCTAGCACCAGGTGGTCTTCAAGATAAAATGTTAGCAGGCAGTCTGTGGAGGACAAGAAACACGTTCCCTATCTAGAGAAATGGACCAGTGTAATTATGCAACGCTGGCGGCAAGCAGACACCAAACAAAAAAGCTCATCTCAACAATTAAGCGAGAAACCTAATTTATTTTCCCCAAAGAGAATCCAGCTGGGAACTGATGTGCCAAAATCAGAATCGAGGCGATCCTGTTGGCCTTTGTGGCAGATGTTTTCTTGGCCGTGACTCAGCACAGCGTTTCAAGATTGCAAACAATCTGTAAAATGTCAGAGGCATGAAGTCTTCAGTGCTGCAGACATGCCCTCTCCTTCAATCTAAGTCTTGTGGATTAAGAGGAAAAAACCGTTTCGGGTGAGTGAGAGCAGTAACGGGGGTGGAGGGGGGCTCTACTCTCTTTGATATCCCGTATCACTCTTTTGTAGTTCTATCAAAAACTGCCAGTTGTGAAGAAGGTTCATTTGCAATCTTCTTGTCCTGTCCTGTCCTGTCCTGTCCTGTCCTATCCTATCTTATCCTATCCTTATTGTATTCATGTTCTGTTTTGTTCTTGTTCTACCCTAGACTACCCTACCCTACCCTACCATATTATATATAATTATTTTCTATCCTCTTCTTCTCCTCTCCTCTTCCTACCCTACCCTACCCTACCCTATCCTATCTTATCATATTATACCATATTATATTATTTTCTATCCTATTCCTTTTCTCTTCTCTTTTCTCTTCTCCTCTCCCCTCCTCTCCTCTTCCTACCCTACCTTACCCTATTATATTATATATTATTTTCTACCCTATTCTTCTCCTCTCCTCTCCCCTCCTTTCCTCTCCCCTCTCCCCTCCCCACTGATTATGATACCATTATTATTTCTTCTTCTTCTTCTTCTTCTTCTTCTTCTTCTTCTTCTTCTTCTTCTTCTTCTTCTTCTTCTTCTTCTTCTTCTTCTTCTTCTTCTTCTTCTTCTTCTTCTTCTTCTTCTTCTTCTTCTTCTTCTTCTTCTTCTTCTCCTTCTCCTTCTCCTTCTCCTTCTCCTTCTCTTCTCCCCTTCCTGCCCTACCCTATTACATTATATTATTATTATTTTGTATCTTATTCTTATTCTTCTCCTCTCCTGTCCTCTTCCTACTCTACTCTACCCTATCATATTGTGGCTAATGGGAACTGAAGTCTGAAACAACAGAAAAGTCTCAAAATCTGCCTCTGAGATGTAGCCTGATAGAAAGGGTGCGTTTTTTTTCCTGTCCATCTAGATAATGTTCATAGAATAGAATAGAATAGAATAGAATAGAATAGAATAGAATAGAATAACAGAGTTGGAAGGGACCTTGGAGGTCTTCTAGTCCAGCCCCCTGCTTAAGCAGAAAACCCTATTGTCAACCCTGAAGCTGGCCTGACCGAAGCCATTTTGAAGCCTCAGTATTGCCACACTGGAGCAGAGGGATGGGGGTGGGGGAAGTAGAGGTAGCTGGGGTGTTTGTAGCTAAAACAAAATACTTTCTCCTGGGAACCAAGGACATTCTCACACCTGGCCAGAGAGAGGAGGAGCAATGTCACCAGGCAACCGGATGGCACCTTGATTGGACCATGTGACTGATTGTTTGGAGAAAGGGAAAAACTCTTACTTTTAATTAGGTGAAAACCGTGGGAATCTTCAGAGCTGGTTTTCACCAGAACTGTGACAATATGATATATCCAATAAAACTATTCTTCGAGGATTCTACTTGCCTTGGAGTTTTGTTTGTTGTGGGTATATTATTTGGAACTCTGACTCCTACACCACTTCAGACAAATGGTTATCCAACATCTTTTTAAAAACTTCCAGTGTTGGAGCATTCACAACTTCTGGAGGCAAGTTGTTCCACTGATTAATTGTTCTAACTGTCAGGAAATTTCTCCTTAGCTCTAAGTTGCTTCTCTCCTTGATTAGTTTCCACCCATTGCTTCTTGTCCTGCCCTCAGTGCTTTCTTGTGGTCTCATAAAGTGATTTCGGAACAATTTGGAATTGATATCCAAATGAATGTAATGTGGTAGTGTCCAAATTAATTCAATATACAACTCAATTCATCCTGAACTGGCTGGTCATATTCCCAATGATGAAATTGGCAAACCAGAGACTTTGCCAAGCCATTAGAAGGAATAAGAGCCAACACTGAAATGGATTCATAGGTAAAAGCAAGTCTGTGAATTCAGTGTCAAAGTACACCATTTTCAGTCTTCATTCTCATTACCAATCATTTTAATTATAATGTTGCATGATTAATTTGTTCAACAGACAAAACCATATCACAGGGCAGATTTCATTCAGAGCTGCAACAATAATGTTTTATTCATATATGTATATATAAAAAGAACCTCTCTGACACTTTTTAGTTTGGAGAAATTAATGAACTTTCTGCTTTTAAAGGGAAGTTTGAATTCTTTCTGTGGATTTAATTAATGAAGCGGCAGCTGGGAAAACTGAGGTTAATTATATGCAAGTTAATAAGTCAATAAAATTGCAATGTAATTACAGTTCAATTTGATTAACTAGAGGGTGGAGATTTTGAAGTTATTCTTCAATATCATAAACTGGTGTGCAGAATAACATGATAATATATAATAACTTGGCATTAGAAGCACTCTTTGCTGAATAAAAGTAAAGGTATAGTACTTATATGTTTCTTTCATGTGTACAGAATAACCAATAGGGTTATGCAAAAATAGAAGGTTTCTATAAAACTGTACCTGATAGCAGTGGTGGGATTCAAATTTCTTTACTACCGGATCTGTGGGTGTGGCTTGGTGGGTGTGGCAGGGGAAGCATACTCCAAAATCTCCATTCCCTCCCCACCCCACTAACCTGCTTTCCAGCTCCATTCTCCTGTGCAGGGCAACCAAAGAAGACCCAGCCGATCAGCTGGGACTTGGGAGGCAGAGAATAGATGGGGCGGGGCCAGTCAGAGGTGGTATTTGCAGGTTCTCCGAACTACTCAAAATGTCCGCTACCGGTTCTCCAGAACTGGTCAGAACCTTTTGAATACCACCTCGGCTTGATAGGTCACATTACATCAGGGGTGTCAAACTCAAGGCTCGGGGGCCAGATCTGGCCTATAGGGTGCTTAGATCTGGCCCACGGGGCCAGCCTAGAAATATCAAAGGACCAGCGTGTGGTGCTTCTGCCAGCCAAAATGCGGTGCAAGATCAGCAGTGTAGTTCTTCGTGGGCTGGTGAGGTGAGTGACGGATGGGGAGACAGGACAGATATCTCATGCTGGCAAAAATGGGGCATGGGGGGGGCTGCATGGCCCTCCCCCTGCACCCAGTTTTTGGCCTGGATGGCCTCCCGAAGCACTTTTCTGGTCCAAACACCTCCCCATGCCCTCACATGCCCCCCCCCCACATGCCCCATTTGGCATTTGCCATTTGGTGCTGCAGGAGGTGTCCGTCCTGCCTCCCCACCACCTCCACCCCACCAGCCTGTGGAGGAGCATTACAATGCTGATCCGGCCCTCAAAGAAATCCAGGTTGACACCCCAGCATTACATGTTATTTTTGTGCTTAACCAGCCAAGTATCTGTAAGATACATCCCCAAGTGTTCAGGAAGCAAAATTTTTGTTTCAATCAAGTAGAAAATAATACTGTAATCCAAAGAACGAATCTCTCTCTCTCTCTCTCACACACACACACACATACACACAAACTGTCAGGGCAAACTACTGTATAAAAAGACAGACCAAAACCCTTACTTACTGGCACTGATAGAGTTACTTAGCCAAGTAATGAAAAATCTGCAAGCAAACAAACAAGCTCAGAGAACACCAAGGACTATACTGTTCAACCTGAGTTATATATAGCAATAAGACTTATATACAGCTTCACAGTGCTTTACAGCCCTCTCTAAGGCAGTTTACAGAGTCAGTATATTACCCCCAACAATCTGGGTCCTCATTTTACCAACTTATTTACCAACCTTGAGCCTGGTGAGACTCGAACTGCCAAACTGTTGGCAGCTGGCAGTCAGTAGAAGTAGCCTGCACTACTGGATTCTAACCACTGCGCCACCATGGCTCATATATAGATAGTCCTCAACTTACTATAATTCGTTTAATGACCATTCAATGTGACATATGACCATTTTTCACAGTTACGACCTTTGGTAGCTTGCCCATGATCATGTGATCAAAATTCAGATGCTTGGCAACTGGTCCACACTTATGACCATTGTCGTGTCCTAAGGTCAAATGATCAGCTTTACAACCTGACCAGCAAAGTCAATGGAGAAGTCAGATTCACTTAACAACTGGGTTACTAACTTAACGAGTGCAGTGGTTCACTTAACAATTGTGGCCAGGAATGTTGTAAAATGAGGCAAAAAAATGGGGCAAACATTCTCACAACACAAATTTTGGGCTCAGTTATGATCATATGTCAAGGACTACTTGCATTCTCTTCTACTATGATTGTATCTTTGGTATAAAACACTTTTTGCAAATCAAATCTAAAGCATTAAGACAGACTTAAGAGTATACATAATCTTTTAGTATAGTATGAAGTTGTCCTTGGTAATAGAAAAAATAATAATTCTCCCTTCATTTAAAAGATGTTTAAGAAATGTCAAGAATTTAAAGCCTATTATTTTCAGGCCCTTGGGGCTTAGAAAAACCTGGATGCATTTGCATTTACTTTCTTTTTCTACAGTAATTAATATCAGATTATAGCTCTATGATGACTAATCTAGTTCTGCTTTGCCTGGCTGCATTTTAATTATTCCCCCCCCCCCTTTTTTTTCTTTGCAACTCCTTGCTTTAAGAAATGTTTCTGGAAAGGATGATTAAATATAAGCTGACAGGAAAAAAATGTAGATATGCCTTTTTTGTACCATTGGCTGGAATCTCCCACTCCAACAGAGAACATATCAACAGGTCATCTTGGGAAAGATTCATTGTCTGTCAGAATGATTCACTGCCTAGAAGTGTTTCAGCATTTAGTGACACGGAATCTAAGAATACATTTATATCGCAGCTATATCAACCTGGCAACCTGCAGTTGTGTTAGGGCTACAACTCCCAAACTTCCTAAGCACTGTGACAATTTTGGAAATTGTAAAGATAAAAGTAAAGTTATTTTCTCTGTCCAGTTGTGTCTGGCTCTAGGGCAAGGGTGTCAAATTGGCAGTCCGTGAGCTGGATCCCTCACATGCAGGCCACATGAAGGAAGGGAGGGAGGGAAGGTTACACACACACACATTAGTCTTGTTGTTGTTGTTAGTTGTGAAGTTGTGTCTGACCCATCCCGATCCCATGGGCAATGTTCCTCAAGGCCTTCCTGTCCTCTACCTTGTCAGAAATGATGTAGGGTCTCCTGCTTGGGCAGGGGGTTGGACTAGATCAGTGGTCGCCAACCAGTGGGCTGGGGACCACTGGTGGTCCACGAGAAAATGTTGGTGGTCCACAGAGAAATGTTCCCCCCAAAGCACTCCCCTCCAAAGCAATTAATCCAGGCTGCGTGGGAACACAAGGCTGCGCTGTCCACATGGCCTGCCCACCTGCCTGCCTCCACCCTCCAGCCAAGCACAAACCTTACCTTGAGTAGAGCCATGAGAGCTGGAACTGGAAGGTAAGACCAATGGCAGGGGAGGGAAATCCGCCCCGGGGGTGGCTTGCTGACGTTGGTGGGAAAGTTGGTCCCATATTCCAGAGCTGCAGTGGTCACAGGACTGGCCCTTTGGTCATCCCGGAGCAACTCCTCCAGTTCATGGCAGGCTGATGTACCTGGGTGGAGAAGCAGCTGCTCCAGGATGACCAAAGGGCCAGTCCTGTGATTACTGCAGCTCTGGAATATGGGACCGACTTTCCCACCAATGTCAGCAAGCCACCGTCTGTCAAAATTCATATTAGTGGTCTGTGGGATTTAAAATTATGTGTTTGGTGGTCCCTGAGGTCCAAAAGGTTGGCGACCCCTGGGTTAGATGACCTACATGATCCCTTCCAACTCTGATAATTTGAATCTGTTTTCCCCAGAGTCCATTTAAGCTCACACCGACTGCTTCAGTGATTCCATCCAGCTGCCTCATTCTCTCCTGTCCCGTTCTTTTTTTGCCCTCAACTGTTCCCTGCATTAGGCTCTTCCCCAGCAAGTCCTTCCTTCTCATTAGGTGGCCAAAGTATTTGAGTTTCATCTTCAGGATCTGGCCTTCTAAACAGTCAGGGTCGATCTCCTCTAGGACTGACCAGTTTGATCACCTTGCAGTCCAAGGGACTCACGGGAGTCTTCTTCAGCACCATAGTTCAAAGGCCTCAATGCTTTGATGCTCAGCCTTAATAGGAGTCAAATATTAGCAATGTATAATCTTTCGTTGTATTTCTTGTATTTAATCTGAAGTGAATCCACCAAGTTTTCATAATTTCTTTCAAATTGTCTCTTGCATGGGAGTGCAAAATCTCTAATATTTTCCCCCCAGAAGGGATTTTAAGTTTATACCAGAAGAACCATGTTAAGTTATCAGTTATTTGTCGCTCAATCTGGTCTTTATTGAAAGGTTCCTTCTTATTAGACTATAAAGATTATGTATATATTCCTTCAAAGATTTCATTTTAGCCAAACCATGATAATCATCCTGACTGACAGATGTTATTAGAGGAGTTAAAGGGGAAGTATCTTTTATTGAAACGATATCTGTTCCATGAAGCATTTACTGGAAAAGACATTTTCAATCTCTTTTATTTGAGAAGAATATTGTGGGTGGAAAAAGACCAATGATTTATAAACTTATGTAGCTCTAACATAATTTCAGTATGAATCTATTCAGGGGTAGGATGCTACAATTTCTGCCCGGTTCTATAGAACCGGTAGCTCTGAAGAGTAGAAGACAACGAACCGGTTCTGTGTTTGCGGCTGTTTGGTCCACCCACCTGCCCAGGTTCTTACCTGTCCTTTATTTTCTACTTTTTCAACCTCAGCTGCTTTGCGCGGCACAGTTGAGGTTGAAAAAGCAGGAAAGAAATGGCTTTTGAAACGATGTGCACCTGCACACAGTGCTTTTCAGCTGTCCGGGAAGCACAGCCTAAAGTTGTTTTACACGCACGCGTAAAACGTAGTCACCGAACTAGTAGTAACACCGGTTGAACCCCACCCCTGAATCTATTATTTGGGAAAGTCCCTTATAACATATAAAATTATGTGCCTCAAATGTGTTGCTTAATAATATATTAACAAATTGGGCATGCCCAGCCTCCTCGTTTCTAATATCTATATAAAATCCTTTTGTTTAATTTCAATTTTTGTGCATGGAAACAAAAGCTTTCTAGTTCGCTTTACCAAATATTTAAAGCCTGATCTGGAATTGCCACTGGGAAGCATTGAAATAAAAAACTAAGCCATGCAAGAATTTTCATTTTAACCCCTGCAACGTAGCCTAACACTGAAAAGTTCTAAAGTCCAGTTTTTCCCTTCTTGATTTAATTTCTTCCAAATAGGTACATATTAATTGTAAAGTTTTTTCTTTTATTTGTATATGTAGTTATGGCAATGTTGTGGCCCACCAGCAGCCAGAGGAGCTGGCGGCAGACTCGGACAGTGAGGAGGTTGGGGAGGAACAGGGGCCAGTCTTGAAGTCTGGGGAAGGCTCTGACGAGGGCTCTGCATTGGAGGCAGAGATGGGGCCAGGGCCATCTGACAGCTATCAGCTGCCTTCGGAGTCGGAGATCAGTGGGTAGGAAAAACAGCTGGGGCCTGTTCCCAATGTGCGCATGCACAGAGCTGTCAGGAGAAGGTAACTGTTAAGGAACAAGGGTCAACTCGGAAGTAAAGGCACAGGTGGACAGTGAATGGCCCCTCCCATAGGGAATAAATAGGAGCAAAAGGGGAGTGGTGTTTGCAGGAGACAATTAATTTGTTTAATTAGTGTGAAGATTTATCTGAGTTCATGACTCACAGAGACGCCTTGCCAAGTATTTCCTTGTACAGCGTTGTGCTTGGAAGCCTGGCAACTCTCCAAGCCTGATAAGGTCTGTGGTTGCAATTCACCCTTGAAAGACGGTTTTCCGGGACTTTGCTGGATGTGAATGATAGGAATTCACATTAACCAAATAAAAAGAGGTTTTGTCAGAATAAGGAGTGTTTCATGATTTTGTGAAGCGTAGGTCAGAACAGGCAATACCTAAACATTTTAAAGGTTTATTTGCTGTTGGAATCCCTAAAAGTATAAAAATTACCTTCTGAATTTTGGGGAATGTATGAAGAAACATTACATGGTGATTGCAATAACGTTGTCCATTCAGTCATATTCTGATTCAGTGGGCCAGATCTCTCTACATCTTCTGATCTTGCACTACTTCTTTGAGTTTTTCTATGCTCTAACTGGTGTCAGCTTTGATGGTGTCCGGCCACCATGTTCTTTGGTGGCCTGGTTTCCCTTTCCCGGTATCATGATATGTTATTTATTAAAATTAACTGATAATCCAGACGCCTCTGCAAAATCTGTAGCTCTTTAATATAGTTAGCTGAATAAGAAACAATTGAGAGAGGCAACATCAGAGGTGGTCTTCAGCAGGTTCTGACCAGTTCTGGAGAACCGGTAGCGGACATTTTGAGTAGTTCAGAAAACTGGCAAATACCACCTTTGACTGGCCCTGCCCCTATCTATTCTCTGCCTCCCAAGTCCCAGCTGATTGGCTGGGTCTACTTTTGTTGTCATGCACAGGAGAACGGAGCTGGAAATCAGGTTAGTCAGGTGGGGAGGGAATGGGATTTTGCAGTATCCTTCTCCTGCCACACCCACCAAGCCACGCCCACAGAACCAGTAGTAAACAAATTTGAATCCCACCACTGGGCAAATCCTATCATCTGCATATAGATTTAAAAGATAGGGGACATCTTGCTTCCCATTTTTATCCTGTTAATCTGATTATTAGATCTAAGAGCTGTTGCCAGCACTTCTATAGTTAAGCTAAACAGTAAATGTGAAAAGGATAACCTTTGCTCAGTACTTCTTGAATTCATAAGGGAATCCAAAGCGTAACTGTTAAAGTCTTATCTGAGCTTTAGTTGGTCATAGATATGTTCAGTCACGTTATAGAAACCAGCATCAAATTTAAATTTAATTCATGTTTGTTTTAAAAGTTGTATTTCCAGAGGCAAAGGCTTTAAATATATCTAAAGAATATATGGCTTAATTTTTACTAATTTGTATGCTACTTAAAGATGTCCTGACAGGGATGGATATACTCTTTGGAATCCATATGAATAATTTTATCTGTAATCACTTTTAATGGATTAGGTAACCATTTTGATTAGAATTTATAATCCATATTGAGAAGTTCAGTGGCCCTACAAGATGCTAAATCCTGGGAGTTTTTACCATTTTAATGATCAAAATTATTTTACAAGTGCTTCTTGGATTCTGATAAAGGTTTTCCCTGGTGAAAAGTATTTTTTTTTCTCTTTTTACAATCCTGTAGTCCCTGGATTCAGGATGGGGCCAGGGTGACTGGGTAGACTTGAGTGTTTACTGGCTAGATACCCTTCCTGATGCCTAAGTAGAATTCACAGCAAATATATTCTCTTTGCACCACGAGAGAGAGAAACACCTGCCAATGGCTAGGATTGAATTCTCAAACTCCCAGGTGAGAGGTGAACACCTTCATCGTTAGGCCACCACACTGCTCCTGTGCAAAGTATTGAATAAAAGTAGAAGTTCAGGAATTAAGATCTTTTTAAATTCTTTATAACATTCCCCTGACAATCCATTAGAGTCAGGAAATTTTCCATTTGGAATGATCCCCTCTTCAGGGATTCTTGAAACAGAAAACAGAGATTGTATAAATTATATATATACTGTATTTAAATATTGGTTAACTTTTTATTGGTCATTGATTATTTGAGGGTTGTAGTTGTTGAAAAAAGAGTTTGAATTGTTGACTTGTTCTTGTAGTTTTGGTCACAATTGGACCACCACTTTTTAAAATAACATGAAAACAATTTTTCTCCTTAACTTTTTTTTTAAGTTTACTTGCCAGTAGGCTAGAATTATTATTATTATGTTTATAGTATTTTTGCTTGGCAACAATAAGCTGAGAGGAGATTTTATCTGTCTCCAGATCATCCAACTCTTTCCTTTTATTTAGTATCTGTTTGTAAATTCTTTCTAACACAGTTCTATTATAATTTGCGAACAAATCATTAATTTCTAAATAAAGCTTATTTGCCTTTGCGCTGATACCTTTAAAATAATGTCCATTTCTCCTGCCTTTGTAGCATGCCAACCTATTCTTACCGATGTTTTATATGTATGATTTATCTTAAAAAAGGTTTCTCAATTTTGAATTAGTCTTCACTTTGTTGTTACGTTGTATAGTATTGTTGGATTGAAATGCCAATTATGACTAAGTGGAAGGTCTTCTAATTTGAACAGAACATGATCTGGTAAGAGTCTGGTTACAATTTGGATTTGTTACCAAAAATCTGAAAAAACTTTCAGAGATCCCCACAGCAGGGATCCCCAAGCTCCAGGCCATGGACAATTGGGAACTGGGCCACACAAGTGCTGGATGAGCACACGAAGTTTCATTTGTGCATGTGTGTGATTAGGTTGCACTAGCGAAATCATCCCATCCTCCCATCTCTGCCACTTCTGGGGCTACCAGTCTGTGAAGCCAAAAAGGTTGGGGACTGCTACCATACAGTACATAATCTATCCAGTGGTGGGATTCAAATTATTTAACAACCAGTTTGCCCTGGGTCAGGTTGGCTGTCATGGGAGACATGGCCCATCCCCATTTTCCAGCTCCACCGCACATGCAGGACAAGCCTCCTGCGATGGCCAACTTGACCCTAGGTTAACTGGTTGTTAAATTACACACACACACACCGCTATCAAAGTGGACCCTCTGCTGCAATGGAGAAACAGGCAATGGAGTGGATGGCATGAGGGAAGGAGGAGAAGCAGGGAGAAGAAAAAGGGAAAGCAGCCTTCTCTTTCCCTCATGACAGCTGCTCCATTGTCCATTTCTCCATTGCGGTGCAGCACCCAGGTTCCACTTTGAAAGTGGATGGGAGTATTTAACAACCAATTCGCCTGAACCAGTGCAAACCGGCTGAATCCCACTACTGAATCTATCTACCTACCTGAATAAAATGTCTAGTTTTTATTGTTTGCGTATTTAGGAGCTTAAGACTATGCATTCGGTTTGAAATCTCTTGTGCATCCCTGTCTGAGGATTTAATGCATCAATAGCAAAGTCCCCCTCCTATTTATAAAATTGCCTGGATTACTCTTTGTTCCATTTGTAATCTTTCATGGGTCACTGATTTTGACCCTGATTAGGATTATAAACAGATGATGGAGTTAATTAGTATCAAATCCCCTTCTATAAATACATATCTACCTTCGTTATCTTTCAGAATCTTTGGAACCTTAAAATTTATGGCAGCTTGGAAAAGAATAATCACTCCCCTTGATTTATTATGTCCTTGTGCAAAAAAAAAAAATCTATCAGTTCATCAAAATATCTATCAGTCAGCCTATTTATTATATGTGTTGCTTGTAACATAATCATGTTTAAATTATTAGCATAGTTAACACTCTTTTTACTCTTAGTAGAATCTCCCAGCTTCTGGATGAATACTGGGTGAGGAATTCTGGGAGTTGAAGTCCACAAGTCTTAAAGTTGCCAAGTTTGGAGACCTCCAATCTAATGCATGACCCCTAAAACCCAGGTCAAAGGAATGGATAGCCAAACTTTTGGTTTGCCTGGGCCGGACTGAATGAAGAATTGTCCTGGGCCACATATAAAATGTATAACATAGTTAATGTACATAAATACACATAATAATGTTAAACTCTTGTGGGGCCGCATTACTAGCAGTCCAAGTTCACACACCTGGTCTAAGAGGGCTTGTATGACCTACCAATATTCCTTCTCCTCCAGACTAACCAGTAATCTTCCAGTTTTAATTGCAGTAGTTCTTTAGCCATAGTTTTATGGCTTTTGTTAACTAGCTTTAACATCTACAATTTTGATTTGACTTCCTACTGCATTGCACTGGGCTTTTAATGTTGATTCAAATTGGCTTTTCCATAAGGCATAATCCTGCCAAAATGCCATTATATTCTCATTGAAACCCGAGGAAATTAGTTTCAAGCATTCACTGAAGCTTAATAGAAGTTAGGCTTGTTCATGGGCTGGATCATGAGCTTATTGTTTTATAATTGCTCTGTGTGTCATTCTTTTTGGTGCTTGTTACAACAAAATGGAAAATAAGTCTTACAGTAGACGCTCCATGGAAATAAACACATCTTCTAGCAGGATCCCCAGGCAAATGCAATAGTTTGTTTTCCAGTTCTAGGACACCTGGCTCCCTTCTTCATATCCAGACAAGTAATTCTGCCCCACAAGTATTTCCAGGGAAGAGTTATTTTTGTTCTGAAAAGCCCAAGAGGGACCCCAGAAAGCCTTTGGCTTCATCCTGAGCTTTCAATTGCACCTGCTTCCATATAATAATACTGAGATTTCAAATGACACATTTCCTGCACCCAGTGTGCTTCAGATGCATCCATTCTCACAGTGAGGATTGCGTAGAAGTGAAGGCATTATTTTTGCCTTATTTACACAAAGTGGCAAATGAAGATGTCTCACCTACGTTTTTCTGAACTTAGTATGTCAGCCCTAACTTCTTCCTACTGGGGAAGTATTTTCCACTACCACTGATCAGTTGATAAAGAGGGGGTTATTTAAAAATAAAAATGAAACAACAGGTATTCTGGACCAAGCCATATCCTCTCTTTATCAGTCTCTGTCTTTTTTTTCTCTTCCTCTGATCCATCTCCCTTCCTTACAGTAGATTATTCAAGATAGGAAAAGTTGATCAGAAAATTACTTCCTCCTTCCCTCCCTCCCTTCCCTTCCCTTCCCTTCCTTCATTTCAAACTCCCCCTTTCTTCTCAGCTTCTGTGCTTTCCTTGCTTCAACAAAATTAGGCTGAATTTCTTTTTTTGCTATATGTATGGTAAAATAAGCTCAAAGAAGGATAAAAGAAAGGACAACAAATTAAAAACCAGTAAGTTCAAATGTTTAAATTTCTGCCATCATTAAAAACTAGAGCGAGATAAAACCATGAGCTGAAAATAAATGTCAGTCCACACTAAACTACAATCCGCATTAAGAATTCCTTGTTGTTCCTCGTCAGGCCCCAAGAACGAAGAATGACCCTTGGCATTACTTAAGAGTGGTTTGCTGTACTTCACCCACAAACAGAATCTTGCCAGACTAAAGCAACTGTTTGCATAACTACGGCTATACTCTGGGAATCGCTAGAAAGGAGCCATCCTAACTCTCTTCCTGCTAACTGAACTTTCCAAACTATGCTACCTCTTTACTTTCTGGAAAGCAACCCCACCCTTCTGGGAATCCAGACTACTTTCCACCACATGCTTCAAGTTTAACAAGGGAAAGGTGAGTGGGAATGTACATTTTTCTAAGGAGGGTGTGACAAAACTTGGATCAGAAAAAGAGGGAGGGTAAAGAAGTCCTCATTTTAGAACCACTTGTATAGCAACCATTCAAAGTTACAACAGCACTGAAAAAAGTGACTTACAACGGGTCCTAGCACTTACGACTATTGCAGCATTCCCATAGTCAAGTGATCAAAATCTGGGCACTTGGCATTTAGCATGTATTTAAGACGGATGCAGTCTCCCGAGGTCATGTGATCATTATTTACAAATTTCTCATCCAGCTTCCGACAAGCAAAGTCAATGAGCGATGCCGAATTCGCTTAACAACCTTGTGATTCACTTAACAATTGCAATGATTCACTTAACAATTGCAATGATTCGCTTAACAATTGCAGTGATTCGCTTAACAATTGCTGTGATTCACTTAACAATTGCAATGATTCGCTTAACAATTGCCATGATTCACTTAACAATTGTGGTGATTCACTTAACAATTGCAAAGATTCGCTTAACAATGGCAAAGATTCACTTAACAATTGCAATGATTCGCTTAACAATTGCAATGATTCACTTAACTGCACAATCATGGCCAAAAATTGTAAAATCAGATGCAGCTCACTTTAACAACCGCCTTGCTTAGCAATAGAAATTCTGGTTCCAACTGTGGTCCTAAGTTGAGGACCACCTGTACAAATGGTTTCATCCAGGCCCCACAATGCATGGCGGTAGCAGCTGCAGGCACAGAGCAAATGATACCTTATCATGGTAATAAAAGGAATCATAACATCTTGTTTACTGAGTTGTCCTCTTCAACTAAGGAAATAATCTCAATTTTTAATTAAATCCATTAAAAAATGGATCCCTGTTTGTACTCTCTCTCTCTCACACACACACATGCTCAGAAAGTTAATGGCATTAAACATTTCCATAACTTTTGAGCTTCCAAAGCAGCAAAATTCTTTCCTTCTTCTGGTACAACTTTTAAATATCATCAGAATCTAATTTCTTTGCCATCCATCCTCCGCTGCTCCTCACAGACCCATTACACAGACTTAGTTTTATTATTATTTTCTTCTTTACAGATGCTGCTGAAATTTGTCAAACAGAATGCCTTGCCGCAGGAGGTGCAGTAGTTTAATTTTTTAAAAAAATAGGGAAATGATATTTATAAGCAAGAGAATTTGCTAGGTTAGGTATCATACTCTGGTATGTTACCCAGAGTGAAATTTCCAAAAGAGTTTATGGGACTGGTTTAAAAACGGTGTCTGGAGGGAAAAGCTTCAGTCCCAGATTATAAATAATTTCCAATTTTGGCATGGTTAGAATAGAATAGAATTCTTTATTGGCCAAGTATGGTTGGACACACAAGGAATTTGTCTTGGTGCAAATACTCTCAGTATACATAAAAGAAAAGATACATTCGTCAAGATCATAGGGTGAGGTTTAGAGAAGTTAAATGACCATAGTTGTGTTAGAAAACAAAGGATCTAGCTAGCAGCTAGAGTGGAATTCAGCACCACTCAAATAATGTTCAAGACACGCATCCAGCTACAGCATTTTTTTTCCTGGTTCCTTTTGTGGGGAAAGCAATCGATTTATTCTGTGGAAGAGACAAGCTGCCATTCATTTCTACAACATGGCTCGCCTCTTTCCAGAATTCTAGCTAACTGTGACTCAGCATCTTTTTTTGCATCAACAAGAATAACCCTAAAATTATATTTCAGTACCATGGCCAGTAAGTAGAACTTCCTTACTCGTTTCTGAAACCCAGCACGATTCAGCTAAGCCGTAATGACCCTTAAACCTGCCCTGCTGTAAAATAGGAACTAGGCCTCAGAAGCAGGCAAGCCTATAGAGAATTTTAAAAAAGGAAAAAGAAATCTGAGCCAGGCAAGACTTTCTTACTGTCGGCCCAGATTGAATAATCTTCTTCCAGGAACTGCATCGTTTCCCCTACAGGCAGAAACTTTCCACGCTGGTCTTTAAACCCCTCTAATCCAGAGGGAAGATTTTTGCCCTGTGGATCAGCATGAACCTCTCCTCTTCAGAAAAATTAAGCTATGACTCTGCCAATCCACATGAAGCAGGAACTTCAAAAACTGGAGAAACTCTGCTTCAGTCCCTTCTTCACGCCTGGCATCTTTGTGATAAGCCCTTAAGTGCCTCTGAAGAATCCTTAAGACTCAACCCCTCTCTCGTTTCTGTTTATTACCTTCCAAAATACTGTCTCTAGCCGCTTGCCAACGGAGGCCCATCCCTTACCTTGTAATATTTTGGAAGCATGCTAGTTCCTCAGATCATGGGTGGAATTTGGCAACGTGGTCCTAAAGCGATCGTCCAGAAAAACCGATACAACCCCAATTAAAAGAGGAAAGTGTAAGAAGGCTCTCATTCTGCTTGCTCCTGCAAGACTCTAGGGCAGTCGATTACTTAGCAAGCTCTCTCTGCTCTGCTGTTCTATGTATATCCCTAAAAGACTGAGTAAGGATGCTACAAATGGCCAAATGTACAAATGCGGTGCCTATGGGTGGAGAATTGCACTGAAAGCAGGAAGCTTTCGCTAGAACCTGATTCCTGTCAGGGCTACTAATTCAATCTTTATATAGCATCAGAACAAATTCCACAGGAAAAATTAAGGGAACTCCAGCCGGCAGCTGTACTCTCTCTGTACTTTCCTGACCTCACTGCATTGTTTTGTTTTATTTTATTTTTCTTACTACCTTTGGGTTCCTGGTGCCTTTGACCCAATTCCATATTCCAGGGGATAACCAAATCCTGACCTTATTGCAAAATATCTTAACTTGGACTCTACTTAGACATCATCTCCTCCAGCATCGGAGACTGTACTCACTCTCTCTGTAATAAAGTGAGGGAGCCCCACTACTCTAAGTAAGTTTGCTTTTAGGTTGGGAAACCTGTTGTCCATTTCCTTGTAACTGAAGGTAATTCATCATATCCTCCTTCAAGCATATCCTCTTGGTTTTATAAGATGCTCTAAAGGTACTCAGGGAGGCGGAGCCCGATCAAGAAAGGAACGGGGAGAGGTCTTTAGAAGAATATTCTCCCATCAGGGCAATTTCCATGGTGATTGCTGAGAAATTTTGGTGTTGAATTCTACACATCTGGGGAGTTGACCTGATTGGGAAACATAAATTGTACTCCAAGCAACTGCTTAGCAGGGATTCAACGCTCTGGTGAGCAGAACAGCCTTCAGCACAAACATCACTTAGATGATGTAGTTCTCCCTTCCATAATATGATGATGCCTTTTGCAAGCAGCCGTTTCTCTTGCTAATGGTCCTTTTTTTTTTTTCTCACACCCAACCCATATTTTAATTGAGCCATTGGAAAAGTCAGCCACAAGGCAAGAAAAATCCAGGAGCATATCTATACCTGAATTAAGGAAACAGATTATTTTTTTCCCCATTGTTTTGAAGGGGAATCTCAAAATCTGATTCCATACTGAACTACTTAGGGATGCTATTTGATACATTTTCTGCATTCTTTTGTAAGATGGTGCAGGCCACCTTTATCTGCCAGACTCACCCAACATGAAATCTGTCGCTTATACTGGAGATCAACAATCCAATATTAATAGGAGAGAATATCTATAGCTCAGGGTTGAACTGTGGGATCCTTGGTGCTCTCTGATCTTGGCTGTCCTTAAGGTGCTTTTATTCCAAAAGACAACTGAAGAGGAGGAAGATGAAGAGGAGGAAGGGGAGGAGGAGGAGGGGAGGAGGGGGAAGGGAGGAGGGGGAAGAGGAAGGGGAGGAAGAAGAAGAGGAAAAGGAAGAGAAAGGAGGAGGAAGAGGAGGAGGAGGAGAATCTTTTACTTCCTGGATGAGAAGCAAAATGTTTTCAAGTTAAAAAAACGGGAAAGTCCAGTTGCCTTTTGGAAAAGCACCTTTGAGACAACCACGCTCTGGATGATTGAGAATCTCAGTAGACTTCTGAGGTCAATGCTGGTAACAAGCCTAGCATTGATGATGTTACCTTATTTGGTAAAGAAACGTCTGCAAGGAAACAATCAAGCTCAACAATCAATCAGGACTCTGTAATTACCAATATGCCCAGCTGGAATGTCGTTCAATGTCTTTGGAACTAAGGGGGGGGGGCTGTATGTATATTACTGACCTGGCTGAAATGTCAGTTTTAGCAGCAAACTGTTGGCAAGGCCACTTGACATCTGTTTGGGCAAGTAGGAGAACAGGGCAAAGCAAATTCCATGCTCTGCCTTTCTCCCATGCTGAGCTTGGCTGATAATTTGGCTCCCTGACTCAGCTGCCTCACAAGGGGGGAATCAAATTACAGAAACCTGATTCATATATCTGCCATGAAGAGGCTGAACAAAAGCTTCTGCTTATTATTAGAAAGAAAGGGTCTCCTCCCTTTTCATCCTTTACTGCAATAACAAGCCGGAATTTTAAAAAAATTACCTAAGGAATAAGTTTCCCTAATTCCAATTCAAATGGCTTACCATGTATCGGGGAGGCAACAGAGGGCAGTGAGACCAGGCCTGCTATTGATTCATAGAGTTGTGAAGTGTCAGGCACTTGCTTCAACAACACTACAACAAAATACTGAACTGGTTGGGCCACCACAAGTGCCAGATCCCATTATACAGTATACAAAGGAAAGTGGCAAAGGAAAAAGCAACCAGGATGATTAGGGGACTGGAGACCAAAATTTATGAAGAACAGTTACAGGAACTGGGCTTGGCTAGTCTAGTGAAGAGAAGGACCAGGGGAGACATGATAGCAGTCTTCCAATATTTGAGGGGCTGCCACAGAGAGGAGGAAGGGGTCAAGCTATTTTCTAAAGTTCCTGTAGGCCAGACAAGGAATAATGGATGGAAACTGAAAAAGGATAGAATTAATTTGGAAATAAGGAGAAACTTTCTGACAGTGAGAACAATAAACCAATGGAACAGCTTGCCTTTGGAAGTTGTGGGAGCTTCATCACTGGAGGTTTTCAAAAAGAAATTGGACTGCCATGTGTCAGAAATGGTGCAGGGTCTTCTGCTTGGGTGGGGGGGGGGGTTGGACTAGATGACCTACAAGGTCCCTTCCAACTCTGTTCATCTGTAATCTGGCTAAAAGAATCATCTTGACCACAGCCTTACAGCTTCCCTGGGCAGAATCTTAACTTGAGCTCCAAGTGGCCAGTCGGTAGCAAGGCAAACAAAATCAATATAAATAGTTCTTGAGTTATGACTTTGAGGTTATTACAGTCATAAAATCTGACACAATTTTATGACATTTTGTATGGTGTTCATTAAGTGAATCACTGCACTCATTAAGCAAGCACCGCAATCGTTAGATAAACCCATGGTTTGCCATGGGTGCAATTTATACCAAAACCTAGAAGTAAAACATGGCCTCATGACTGAGAAATGTTACAAACGGCTGTAATAAGCCCAGTTACGGAACACCTGAAGGACAATCAGTGGCCATAGCGGGGAAGGGGCTGTTCATCATAACTTTGAATCTGGATCGCAAGGTAAGACCTTCGGAACTTCAACAGAACGTCGCTATGGTCATAAGTTGAAGCCTATATGTAAACCAGTCCAAAGTTACAATATGAGTCAGACAATGTCACAGAATGTCAGTTTCAAGTTATCCCTGTAAAAAGAGAACAAAATAACAGCAATGTAGAGAATGGATCAGAACTGGACAGGGCAACAGGAGTCTGTTAGATTTCTCCTGTGAAGGAACGGAATCATTTTCACATTAATGCAAGAGAGAGCGGGGGAGAGAATAAGGGGAGGGAGGGAAAACGAGAGAGAATGAGAGAGAGAGAGAATGAGAATAGGGAGGGACAGAATGAGAGAGAGAGAAGGAGAGAATGAGAGAGAGGAGAGAATAAGAGAGAGAGAATGAGAGAGAATGAGAGTGAGAACGAGAGAGATGGAGAGAACAAGAGAGAGGGATAGAATGAGTGTGTGTGAGAGAGAAGGAGAGGGGGAAGGAGAATAATTTCCAACCACGGAAATGTGACTTGCAGCTCTTTTACAAATCAATCCTGTCAGGTGTTCTTCCACAATCATTTGCCTCATCAGTCACTAACTTCTTCCTAATGACCTTTCTCTCACAGTCTACACACTCTGAGCACCTCTAACTGCTGCAAGGAATCATAAAACGAATTTCTCAATGGACAGATTAAGCTTAGAACCTGTAATAATAATATTGATGTAGATTCCCGCTGAGTTTTTTTTTTTTTATAAACATTGATTTGAGAAATATAATGCCATGTTGCTGGAAGTTAATGGGAATAACAGAATACCGGTAACAGAATTGGAAGGGACCTTGGATGTCTTGTAGTCTAACCCAGTGCTCAAACAAGAGACCATATACCATTCCAGACAAATAGTTGCCCAATCTCTTCTTAAAAACCACCAGTGACGGAGCATCCACAACTTCTGAAGGCAAGCTGTTCCACCAATTCGTTGTTCTGTCAGTAAATTTCTCCTTAGTTCTGTGTTGGTTTTCTCCTTGGTTAGGAGAGAAATCCATTGGTTCTTTGCCTGCCTTCCAGTTCTAATCTACTTCTAGTCCAGCACATCTGATAATCTCTGCACTATATATGTCTACACAGGCTACATTTACACAAAGTAGCCATGGTTTGTTAAATAAGCCATACCTGGCTGGGGTGATGCTAAGCCAAAATGTCTGATTTATATAACACCTAATGATGGGAGCAGGAGAAAGAGGCCTCTTTGGATAATATTTTCAGTAAAAGGGAGTGGCTTTGATTAATGTTTCCATTCCTTTGAAGCAGACAAAATCAAGAATGTGGATTCTGATTACAACAGATTCAAGGTGACAGAGTGAGAATTGCCCAGAAAGTGAAAACTAGTAACTCAAAATTCATTAAAATATTCATTATAACACATCCCTTGAATGTTCAATTGGTCTTTAACAATATCGTGCTAAGAATATTACAGGATAGTATGAATTGTTACATGCAGACTTATAGGTACTGAGCATGCTCAGTAGATGCTTGATGATTCAAATTATACTAGCCAATGAGAGAACAAACCCAGAATGTTTCAACTGTATATAAAGGAATTCCTTTCTTTCCTAAGGGTCTTCCCAGCTGTACCTGTGGGACGCTTATCTTCTTTAGGGAAGGTAAAAGTTTCCCCTCACACATATGTGCTAGTTGTTTCCGGCTCTAGGAGGAAGTGCTCATCTCCGTTACAAAGCCGAAAAGCCAGCGCTATCCAAAGACATCTCCATGGTGATGTGGCCAGCATGACTAAATGCCAAAGGCACGCGGAACGCTATTACCTTCCCACCAAAGGGGTCCCTATTTTTCTACTTGCATTTTTACATGCTTTCAAATTGCTAGGTTGGCAGAAGCTGGGACAAGTAACGGGAGCTCACTCTGTTATGCGGTGCTAGGGATTCGAACCTCCGACCTGCTGACCTTTCTAATCAACAAGTTCAGCATCTTAGCCACTGAGCCACCCTGTATCTACTGAGCAACAGCAACTTATCTTCTTACTTATACATAAATTTTAAAAAAATATGAATTTATCTTTGCAATAGTGGCGAATATCTGTGAATATCGGGTGTAGGATGAGAGTGAAGGTTCATTTGCCAAGCTTTTGGGTTGGTTGTAAAGATTTGGGATCAGGGCATCCATGTTTGTGGATGTTTGTCCCACATAGAATTGGTTGCAATGGTCGCAGTTGATTTTGTAGATTATATTGTTTCTTTCATCCTTCTGTATTTTGTCTTTGGTGCAGAGTAATTCCTGGTGGAGTGTGGCGATGGGTTTTTGGCCTGTTGTTGATTCTGGCGGTCATTTCCAACACCCCTTTTGTATATGGTAAGGTTAGTTTTTGCATGGTGGTTGGCATGGTGAGTGGTGTGTTGTGGTTTGAGTGCTGTGTGTCGGAGTATGAAGTTTTTTGGATAACTGTTACGGAGAAAGACGTCACTCTTCTACTTTTCTTACTGTTATGCTGCTGCACAACACTACACATCCTGGCCCTTCTGAATAGGGGCTGGACCCAGCTTCTTTTGTGTGTAGTGAGGTGGTTGCTTGCTCCTCTAAACTCCATTGAAGAAGTTACCTCACCTAGTAACGAAATTTTCAGAAACCAACCCACAAGTTTGGAGAACAAGCCTTCATCCTCCTTCTGCCTGGCTCAGATGTTATTTTAACCAGGGGCACACCAGGCTAAGAACATTTCCATGATGGATGGCTAATGCTTAAGCCCAAATTCAAGCAAACAAGTTAATGTTGTATGAATTCATTCCTTAATGTAATTTCAGAGTAAACTACTCAATCTGAATAAATAGGAAACCTTCAGAGGTTGCTGAATTGTCATTCTCAGCATTGCCTCCTGGAAAAAGATGATGGAAACTGTAGTATTTAATTAATTATGAATGCTAATTAACTAATTTTTAAGCTGCCCAACTCCCCGATAAGAAGACTCTTACATTTATCTAGGAAATTCTGGAGTGACCCAAAAAGTACATTCCATTGCATGTGGCCTTTAAAGACATCGTGCCAAGACAGAGAAAGAAAGTGGATTATCTCTAAACACAGATGGGAGATCTTGTTAGAGGCTTATCAAGCACACACACTTTGGTCCCTTTTGCAAATATTCCGAGGGAAAAAGATTCAAAGCAACTCTGCCTTAAAAGAGCTTGAAGCTTCCTATCCCTATCTTCCATCTGAAATAATCCTTACCCAATAATCCTCATAATGCCTTGCAGAAAGATCCCTTTGATCTGCAAGAAATAATGCATAAATAAAGATAGCAGGAATCCTATCCAAATATCTTAGATCCAAAACACAAATATACCATTGCAGGTTATTTGCACATTTTTTTAAAAAAAAGATACTGGGATGAGGGCAATTGAAGAGAGGGGGAATTATTGCAATCGTGACGATATTGAAACCTCTGATCCTTATCTACTGCTTGGAATGGCAGGAAATCCTCCATTGGCAGCAATGCCAATTAGAGAGGCACACATAGTGCTAGAGCCCACTGTAACTCCACAGCCAAAAAGGCATTAAGAATTGTTAACCTAATCCTACATAGCTTTTTGTCTGGTAATATCACACTACTAACGAGAGCATACAAAACATTTGCTAGACCAATACTTGAATACAGCTCATCAGTCTGGAACCCACATTACCTATCTGATATTAACACAGTTAAGAAAGTCCAGAAATATTTCACAAGAAGAGTTCTCCACTCCTCTGCTCGGTGCAGAATACCTTATGCCACCAGACTTGAAATTCTAGACCTAGAAAACACAGAACTACACCGTCTTCAGTCTGATCTAAGTATAGTATATAAAATCATACATTGCAATGTCCTACCTGTCAATGAATACTTCAGCTTCAACCATAACAATACAAGAGCACACAATAGATACAAACTCAAGGTTAACCGCACCAAACTTGATTGCAAGAAATACGACTTCAGTAACAGAGTGGTCAATGTTTGAATACACTACCTGACTCTATGGTTTCTTCCCCAAACCCCCAAAACTTTAACCTTAGACTGTCTATTATTGACCTCACCCCTTTCCCAAAAGGTCTGTAGGGGGCATGCATAAGTGCACCAACGTGCCTACCGTCCCTGTCCTATTGTTTCTTTTTTCTTTTTATTCCTTTTATTTTTCTTATATGTATTCCTTTCATGTATCCATAACTATGTTTATACTTATACCTGTTATCTTATAATTGCTTGACAAAATAAATAAATAAAATAAAATAAATAATTTTCCATTCAAGTGAACTTTCGATTTCCCTGTTGATGGCTTCCAGGACACATTTTAAACTAGTAAAAGCATCTCTCTCTCTTTTCCTTTGCTGGTGATATTGACAAATAAGAATGCAACTTTTTCAGAACTGATGATCTTGCAAGGTAGCGAAGTCATTGAAGAATTACTTGTCTGGAATGATAGATGCAAATGGTTGTGCAGGGATTTACACCGCTTTTTGACTGGGGGCAGTGGTGGGCTGCAATCCATTTAACAACCAGGTCTATGAGTACACGCTTTGATCCTCTGTGCCACGCAAATCAGCTGAGCTAGAAAACAAGGAAATATAGGCAGGTGTAGGATCCTACTGGCATAACAACCGGTTCAACAACAACGTGCTGTTTACAAATCACAGGTCCTGCAAGCATACATCTTCTTCTGCTGATGTGCATGGCACTCAGCTGTGCTGCACAAAGCAGCTGAGGTGGAAAAAGCAGGGAATAAGGCCCAGGTAAGAGCCTGGGAGGGCAGGTGAGCCAAACAGCAGACCAGAAGATTGTCGTTACAAACCAGTTCAGTCTCACTGCTCTTCAGAGCTACCAGTTCGGTAGAACCATGCTGAACCAGTAGAATCCTACCCCTGAATATAGGATAGGAAAGGGCAGGAGCGGGTGGGCTAGGCCAACTGCTCACTGGAGCTACCAGTTCGCTAGAATCGGTGTGAACCATCAGCAGCCCACCACCAGACAGGGGTGCCTTAAAGGAATTGGAATTTTTGCAGTGACTTAGCTTCCCTTAAAAAGTCATGATGAGAGCAAACTGCATTGTCCTTTCATATGTATTTTCAGGCAGCCATAATTATAGTGCTGAAATCTTTTGAGTTATTTTATGGTGGGCTGTAGTTGGGAGTAAAGAAGGAGGAAACATTGGTATTGTCCCAAAAGTGCTTTTTTTTTTTTTTTTTACAAGAGGCACTGGGCTTTCTGTTTTTTCTTTGAAGGCATTTTACTTCTCATCCAAGAAGCTTCTTCAGCTCTGACTGAGCTTCAAAGCTCCCTCTTCTTTATGGAAACCTCTTAGATATTGGAAAACTGCTATCACGTCACTCCTAGTCCTTTTCTGAATTAGGTTTTTCCGATAGTGGTGGACATTATGGTAGATAGGACAGCTGTCTTGGAAGAAATATTGGGATAAACCTTGGGATGCAGTTGATAATTTCAATAGTTCACAAATATTGAAATAAAGACTGTTACAAGTGATGGATTCTTCAAATTTTCAAGAAAAATTGCCCACGATGGTTCCCCATTGAATCTCAAAACAAGCAGGCAATATTCTAGCGAAGTGTTTTTAGTTTTTCTGATGAAGTATTTAATTTCAAATTGAACTGCTATAATTTCAGAACACATGTCAGCTTTATTGATGGCGATGCTTGCTTTAATTTTTCAAGAACGCGACCAGCTTCTAAGTTGTTGATGAATTTGGCAAGCTTTTTGCAATCCAGCTAAATACTCTTATTATTGAACATTGGCAGGGAAGCCACCAATTCCAATGGCATATATTCGAAAGTGTCAAAACAGAACAAGCAAATTAAGAATGTTTCTCTATGGCAAGAGTAAAGTTAAAAGAATGTTGCACACCATTTTTTTAAAAATGACAAAGCTGTAAAGAAGATGTGACGAGTAATCTGTTGCCTATGCCTTTGAATCTGTAGATAGGCAACGATTTGGGGTAGAAAAGCCGATCCTGAAGAAAACAATTCATAACAATGTCAGGAAATACAATTTCTTGTGTTAGAGAGATCAAAAGAAATATTAAGATGGGGAAAAATCAATAGGAGTCTGATTGCACCTTTTCCAAGTAACAAATGTAACAAAAAGGCATAAACAAAAAGTCTTTTCATAAAACCTGTTAGCTGGAAAAACTGCTAACAGACTTTCTGATGATTATTATTATTTTGCTAGTGTAGACGACAGTACAAAAGTCTTCCTACAAAAGACTTAATGTGGAAAATCTGCCTTCTAAAAAGCATGATTATGTTTCAGGTTAACACATGGAAAGACCTCATTGGAAAATGATTATTTATTTAATTATTGAATTGATATGGCTGGCTGCCTCATCTATAAGCTTGGGTGGCTCATAAAAATCAATCGCACAGAGATTAAAAAAATATTTTCCACTTTTCTCCTCCCTCTACACACCAGACTAAATGGACCCCCAGCTCATCTTCAGATACACCCCCCCCCATTCACGGGGGGAAAGATAAGGAGACATCTGGGAGGCTAAAAGGATAGGAAACCTTTGACTTTCAGGCGAGGGGCTATTCTAAAGGGCTGAACGGCCATCAAGATGGTGTGTCTCTTGATAACATCATTTAAGGGAGGGGAACTGGAGTATATCCACTCAATCTAAGCTAGTAGGATGGGCAGGTAACCTCAGAGAGGTTCAACAATAACCTATTAAGGGTGAGCTTTAAAAGTGAGAACTAGCACCTTGAATTGCACTCAGAAAGGAGCTAGAAGCCAGAGCAGCTCATACAGTACTGGTATAACTCAGGTGAATTATGGAGTGCCCAAAACTGTGCGTGTTACTGTCCCCAAAGTTGTTTTTTCAAGAGGCAACTGGATGTTCTGGTTTTTCTTTGAAGACGTTTTGCTTCTCATCCAAGAAGCTTCTTCAGCTTCTTCAAAACCAGAAAGTCCAGTTGCTTCTTGAAAAACCATCTTTGGGACAACCATGACTTGGATGACTGACAACCTCCATGTGCATGTTACTGCATTTTGGTTGTAGGTTCTGGATGGTCTTCAAGGGCAGCCCCATGGAGGATGAGTCCCAGTAATCCAATGGGAACACATTTCATCTTAATTCAGAGGCAATCCAACCTTTCTCTTAAGATTAATCAACTAACCTGTCTGGCAATATTTAGTCATAATGCCTCCCTGGCTAGGTATACTCCCCTTGAAGGTAGCAGCAGTTTTAATGGCTGCCCTGAAGACGGGAAGCTTTCGGGACCTGAGTATGTGCTGGAGTGGTGAAATGGTGAGCACCATGTAGCAAAAGAACTTGAACTTTTTTTTCCCGACAACCCTGAGAAATAGAAGGAAAGAGCCCTCGCTTAAGAGTATGACAGCAGCAAATAGAAAACAAGAGGAAAATACAAGGTAAATAAAAAACTGGATTATAAAAGAACTACAATGGAATTAGAGATTAAATTTGGAATAAGATATAGAAACTGGCATTAATTAGGCATCGGATAGAATGCTGGACTTGTCTGGAATTGACTATATTTAAAAAGAGCTAATGGTTGAAAATTAGTATTAATAAAATTAGCATGAAATGAGAAAAAAGAACCTTGAAAAGTGGAAAGCGATGTAGAGTGCTACCTAATAGTTAAAGGCATTTTTTCCCCCATGATTTCATGGAAAATTACTGGTCTTATAAATGTGTGACTGAGAAATGAAATGGAATAAAAGACTATAATATAACAAGAACCCCGGAAATATTTAAAAAGGGGTGGGGGGATTGCAGCGAAAGGATAAACGAAGGTAATATCTTGGGACTGTTTGGTGCTGACTGTGACAAGGAGACAGAAGGATTAATAAGAGAAATTGAGACAAATGAAAGCTTTTGTCAAGGACTAAAACAAAAGACTTTGACTTTTAATAAAATAAAGAATAACTCAACTGATTTTAAAAAATGGAAGAAAGAAGCAAAGAATTAAAGTCAGAACTGCAAACTGTGAGATGAATGTTGAAAGAAAGAATGGGATTATTGGATATACTGGCAGAAAAATTAATGGTGATGCAGTTTGCAGAAGAACAAGAAAAATCCTTGAGAGGAGGAGTTAAAGAAGAGGAAAGGAGCTTAGAAGAGCACAGAGAACAAGGGATGTTGCCAAAAGACATAAAAGCAACCAAAACTAAGGCATTGATGATAGATGCAACAAATAAAAGAGAGAATACTCCCAAGATTAAACAAAAGAAGAAACTGTACAAGAAGAAATTTCAAAAAAGAGAACAGGAAAAGGCGGCGGGGAGGGGGATAATTGATTGGCAGATGAAAATAAAAACAATATTAGAAGAAAAAAGAGGAGTAAAAAGGGAAGACAGGAAAAACCTAGAAGAGGGAAAGCTGGCTAAAATTAAAAGAAATTATAAGGCCAAGAGATTTAGAGATAAGGGTTAAAGATAGTACAAACGGGGGGCGGGGGGTACCATATGGAAATATATTTTAGTATTTTTTATTAGAAATGTAGATAGGGGAGATTTGAAGTTTAAACTTATTGGGAATTACCTTAAGATTATTATATAATTATATATGAGAAAAATGAAGATAGAATGAGAGATATGTTTTATTGTTATCCCATCCTTTCTTTTATGTGTGTGTGTGTGTGTGTGTGTGTGTGTTTTTATGTATGTATATATGTATGTTTTCATAGATTTACACAGGTACAGGTATGTAGGTCTTGGCATGTTCGGATCTTTTCCCATGTAAGATTGCGAACATCTTGGCAACGTTTTGACGAGGTCCCACTCACCATCTTCAGGCTGGTGCTTTTGGCTTCATGCTTGTGCGAGCAAAACAGACGAACACAAAACAGAAGCCTGATGATGGCAGATGAGATTCTGCTGAAACGTTGCTACAACTTTAAAAGCACAACTACAATGACGTGGGAAAATACCTGAACAAAGCTGAATGCCATACATGTAAGTACATGTAAGTAACTTAAGAAAACATATACATATATAGATACATATATACATACATACATACATACATACATACATATGTAATTGACTATCCAAATCCAAATGTTATTAGAAAAATAGAGAATATGGCAACTGGGAAAAACATGCTATTATATTAAAAAGTATGAATTAAATAAAACATTATACGTTAAACTTGGCTAACTGGAAACAAAAAGAGAAACTTAATTTTCTGGTTTTTTCTCTCTCTCTTTTTTAGTGTATACATGAAATATAAAATATAAATGATTATATAAAGGATATGAGAAAATAGAGAATATAATAAATCAGAAGGGATTATATTGGAATGTAAAGTATTTGTAATGAGAATATTATATTATGATTGAAAAGGAGGGGAATGAAAATGTATTAAAATTTTATAGGTAAGCTTTGGTTAAGTCGAAACAAATAAATATGAAATGGTTATATGAATATCTCTGGAATAAATATAAGATTTATTGTAGACTGAGGAATGTACCATGTGGATCCTGAATATATCAGTTTCATTTTATTTTTACTCTTTTTGGACTGTTTATTATATATCAGCCTTGAGAAAATTAAAGAAGATAATAATGAATAATGTAAAATAAAATTGGTGGTAAGCTGAAAATGGAAATAATAGGGGATAAAGAATTCAAAATAAACGTGAAGATGAAATGTTTTTAATATTGAATTAATAAATTGAAATATGAAATGAGAAGTTATTTAAAGATTAGTGGAATAGATAATGATTTGATGTGATACTAGATAAGAAAGTTGAAAATGTAATTACGGCTATGTATAAATGTTGTAACCTGGATTCACGTTGCTCACTTGAAGAGATATGTAAAAAAATAAAAATGAAAAACTTTTATTAATGAAAAAAAGAAGACTTATGCCAGAAGGATGACAAAAAAAAAGTCATTTGGCAATGATCTCGTGCATTGGAAACTCTCTCTGGCATCATTCCTGGATGTCTGCAATGGGAGACATGAAGAAATGCTTCAATGAGCATTTGGAGAAGAAAAACCCCAACACAAAAACGAATGTTTCTCAGCAACGATCAAAATCAAATTGTCCTATTCTTAGGGAGTACAAAAGTGAATTGGATATGTAACAGCAAACAAGAATAAAAACATTTTTATTTTATTTTATGGTGGAGCAGATCTGGAAAGACAAACTATTCTGCATTTTAATTAGGCCATTCATTTCCAGCAGAAAAGAGAATTTTTGTTCTTTTTTCATTTTAAAAGAAATCCCGTTATAATAAACAGCCAAATATAGTATTTTTTTTTTCTTTGTCATGGTGGGCGGGGGGAGAATCTCTGGCACAATTGCAAGCTGGACTTTTTTTTTTCAGCTTTCTCACCTTGTCCAGAAAAACAATGCACTTTATTTACCATTATTATGCTTTTGACACTGACTTTGTTTAAAATATTTCCTCAAAAATCTACTCTGAGGCTGGGAATAATAAATATATAAAGATATATTTCTTTTTTTTTTTTTATATCATATCTATAATAACGATTTTAGGATAGATTCGGTATGATTATATGATTTGTTATAAAATAAATTATAGTTATCTCGCAAAGTATGAATGAACAAAATTACAGTCAAATGATTGTTTAATAGTGATACTAGGGTATTTAATTTCTGATTGATAATATGAGTTATTATGTAATATAATTGTAATTGAGACTACGAAATGGATGCACAAAAAACTGGTAAACCAACCAACACACTGCTTATATATTTATGAAAGAAAGCTGGATGTTTTTATGTTTTGTTTGTCTTTAAAAACCAATAAGATTGTTTTTTTAAAAAAAACTACTCTGAGGCTGACATGCAAAAAGCCATGAAATAAGATTTTGAAGAAGCATTCAAGATTCTGTTAGATTTCCTTCCAGTGATATACTTTTGGTAGATTAATATCCTCCTATGAGGATTCTAGGATAGGAGAAGAAATCTTTTGAAATTATAGTTTATTGAATAGAATAGATTAGATTAGATTAGATTAGAATAGAATAGAATAGAATAGAATAGAATAGAATAGAATAGAATAGAATAGAATAGAATAGTTCTTTATTGGCCAAATGTGATTGGACACAGGAGGAATTTGTCTTTGGTGCATAAGCTCTCAATGTACATAAAACATGATCATAGTCAATCTCATCATGAATCATAAGATACAACACTTAGTGATAGTCATAGGATACTATATAAGCCATCAACAAAATTCATACTAGGAAACTAAATAAAACAATATAAATCATAAGGATACTAGCAATAAAGTTATAGTCATAAGTAGAAAAGGAGATAGATAATAGGAAGGATGAAAAGAATAATAGTAATACTTAGTAATAGTTTGATAGTGTTGTGGGAATTAGTTGTTTAGCAGAGTGATGGCATGGGGGAAAAAACTGTCCTTGTGTCTAGTTGTTCTGGTGTGCAGTGCTCTATAGCGTCGTTTTGAGGGAAGGAGTTGAAACAATTATGTCTAGGATGTGAGGGGTCTGTAGATATTTTCACATCCCTCTTTTTGACTTGTGCAGTAAACAGGTCCTCAATGGAAGGCAAGTTGGTAGCAATTGTTTTTGCTGCAGTTCTAATTATCCGTTGAAGTCTGTGTCTGTCTTTGGTTGCAGAGACAAACCAGACAATTAAAGAAGTGCAGATATAAATATATATTTTATGTAAATCTATTTTTATAGATGTAAATACTATATATTTTCAATCAAAATATATTTTGATTATTTTTTTAAAAAACCAAAGCTGTCAGTATTGTTCCTGCTTCATCTTGCAAGGGGATTCTCCCAACATTTATAGAATGTACAATGTTTATAATGAAAAATAACTCAATAATTTTGTTTACTTACTAACTTTTCTTTTCCTCCCTTTCTAAATATTGGCTAATGAATAGCTCCTTTTTAAAAATTTCTCTCTGAATATCTCAAAATGAATGTTAACATTGGTTTTTTCCCCCTTTCATCAGCCTAAAAGGATTAAAATGCTTCAGACAATTTTTTTGTTTTGTCATAGTTCTATATCACTCATAAAATTCAGTGGAATTCCAATAATTTTTGCTCCAAAACCCTCTTCATTTACCAACCAAAACTTTTACCTTTTTTTTTTCTTATCAGAACAAAATATTTTAAAAAGTTGGATTGCACCATATGATCAATGGCTCAATATAATCCAGTAGGACACTTCCAGCTTCTACAGTGAAAGACATTTGGTCAGCTTCCTCCCATGGAAACAGTCAGATTTAACAGATTCAATACCATTCACTTGGACTCATCTCAAACTGGGAGATGGATGGAAAATAAATATAATGATTAGAAGAAGAATTGAGAAGCCAGCAACAGCCATCTCTGCAAAGAAGAAAAAGAAATAATGGACCACCTGGTTAACTGCTCCAAGAAGATCACACAGACTGACCACAAACAATGGCATGACAAAGTGGCAACAAGGGTGCATTGGAAGATCTCCAAGAAATGCCATTTGCCAGCAAGCAAGAAATGGTGGGACCGTAAAATAGAGAACATCATAGAAAATGAAGAAGCTAAAGTGACCTGGGACATCAAATTCAAACCAACAGGCAATACCTTTTTCTCAAGGATAAAAACAGTAGACAGGGAAGTAAATTGAGGTTTGCTAATTATGCATATCTATGTTTACATCATCTATTACCTATGCATATGTTTCAATTTCTCCTTCTTTCCTGAAATATATAAATGTGAATTCATCTATTTGTCTGCAGGAATCCCTCCCATTATTTTCTGGAGGAAGTTCCTCCAGTTCATACTGAATAAATAAACAAGCCTTGATTATTGGTTTTGGGGTCCTGGGTTTCATTCCACGCTAACTATTCTATGGAAATAAAGTGTGGGCTTATTCTTGGCTGAGCTTGACCTAGTATTCCAAGTTCTTGGTGTCCTATTTATTTTACTAGATTGGAACAAAATGTCAACAGTCCTCCTTGGGTTTTCCATCACTGTCACAGGACTTGCTGAATAAAGAACTTTAATGCCTTCGGATAGTTTGCTTAATAATGGCATTAGACAGTAATGAAAAATTTGTTGCTATAGAAGGCGCACTCTTAATTTACATTTATGCCAAGCATAAATGATATCAACCAAGCTCCATGATATCAACATGAGGCCATTTGATTATGTCAGCTATTTCAGAAATAGAGCATACATCTATATAGAGTAATTGGCTGATGGCTCATCAGTTTGTTAGAAATTGGCCATTTCAGAAAACCTAAAACATCAATCCTTTTTCTAACAGATTGCTAGTGGCAAAGTATATGGGTTTTTGCTGAAATCAGAAGGCGTAAAAATAACTTTTGCTCATCAAGCTATAGCTGACGGAGAAACAGTTAATATGGCTCTTGTTCACACATACCCTTTTTTTCCCCACTGAAAGTTTTTTTGGTCTACCAATGACTTCTTCAGGCAAAACAAAGTATCTTTGAAGGCATTCTACATGCTCTGTTTATTTGTACAATATTCATGTTGTTTGAATTCTCATTGATAAAAGTTCGCAGAGACTTCCCGTGTGAATTTATCTGCTGTTGGGCAAAATCTTTTAAAGATGAGATTTTTTTTTTTAGCATCAGCAGCAAGGAAAAAAGGAATACAAGTGGTTAATTCTAATAAAAGCACTGATCTTTAGCACCAAAGCTGTCAAGCAATAAAAGAAACTCCTCTGGTAAATATTCAGTAATTATTTATCTTAAAATTGCAATTCGGTCAAAGTCCATTTCATTTTTTTTTTAAAGAATAAAAGTTAAATACAGTATTTTATTACCTCTGAAAAAAACTTCATTTGACTTTGACCCTCAAGAGGCAACCCTACCAGTTTGTCAGCCTTCAAGATTTTCTACTAAATATCCTGATAAACCCTAAAAAATAGTATTATGGTGTTACATGTATATTTTCTTACCTTCTCTTTTTATCTTTTCTTGGACTAACATCTCTTTTGCAAGAGGGCCAAATGTCAGCCTTCAAGATTTTCTCCCTTTGCTTTGCATCTTTCGGCTGTCATAAGTAACGGGGAGAGGAGGGGGCGAATGGTTATGGGAAGTGAGCTGGAGGTGTTACAAACCAGAACTGTATAAGCTGGGTGGGCGGTAGATTCTTGCTTAGGCTTCTATCCTGTGCTATGCGCAGCTGCAACTCTTTATCAAAATATATCAAGGTCAATGGACTGAGGCCTCATCACCACCTGGAGATGCCCACATGATGATATACACAACTTTTAATTGGATGAGCCAATTGAACTATTGGGGGTGGGAACATTGCCATTACTTTGTATATGTGATTTACGCGCCCATTTCCTCAGATTCAGAATTCTTTTGTTGCTACCACTTGATTTCCAGTAAAAGATATCTTTTCTCTGATTAAAGGAGTCTAAGTATTTCTTTCTTGGATTTTGAATGGAGCACCAGCTGACACAGTTGCTTATCAAACTGTTGCACAAATATATAAATCAATATTATAAATACATTTAAAAGGGGTCCTTTTCTGTAGATTTAAATTGCATTGGTTTATTTATTTAGTAGACAGTTGTGAAAAATTAACAATCTCCAGTACTCTAATATATGGGCAAATTTGACTTGGCCATTTTTTTTATCAGACAGTGGGTAGAAAATGCCGTTTTAATGCCTACCCCTGTGAAAAGATATTCCCTCTCACAAATAAAAGCAAAATTTGGAAGAGTTTCTAGCCAGCGGCTTCCTGAAACCTACTTTCCTATGTGTTAAAAAAAAAAAAAAAAAATTCTCTGAAAAATAATATTCCAATCAACAAAGGATCGGCCCATGGTAAACTGTATTTTCACCATAGATACAGATTTAATACTCTACTGGAAACTAAGCCAAAGTAGATAGATAAATTTTAAAGGCACTCGTCCATCTAAGATAGATCTCCGTTCCTGTAGCAATTATGTTGGACGTTCATCCTCCAGCTACATTGGGACATCTCAGAATAAATGAGTTGCCAAGTCTCTTTGCTCATTTACTTGACTGAGCAAAGAAATACAGCTAGGATTCCCTACTGATTCCCTCCTATCAGTTACCCTCTATTTTCTTTTCCAAGGTGGAAGAGGGAAGATTTAGAGGTGTGGCACATTTGCATAGCAGCATGATTTGTTGTGATGTTGGAGGAAGATAAATCTCAGAGCCAGTACGTCAAACTCACTGTGTCACATTGCCGTCACATGATGTTTCATGACGTTTTCCCCCCATTCACGAAGTTGGGGTGGGCATGACCTGTGGGTGACGCCTCTTGCCCACAGGCCACCAGTTTGATAACCCTGGTCTAGTGTGTGTTAAGGCACCAGGTCAGAAAACAGGAGGTTGTAGTCCTGCCTTAGGTATGAAAGCCAGCTGGGTGACTTTGGGCCAGTCACTCTCTCTCAGCTAAACCCATCTCAAAGGATTGTTGTTTTGTGGGGAAAATAGGAAGAGGAAAGTATGTTGAATAAGTTGGCTCCCTCAAACAAACGAACAAATAAATAAAATATTTATCATTTCTGGTCTTCCCCATAGAGTTGATAAATACCAGTTTGCATACAGACAAAATAGATCTACAAAGGACGCTATAGCCATCACTCTTCACGCTATTCTGACTCATCTAGAACAGCAGGGGGGCTATGTGAGGATGCTTTTTGTGGATTTTAGTTCTGCGTTTAACACAATTCTTCCACATAAACTAGTGTCTAAACTTCTGGACCTTGGACTTTCTAATTCAATCTGCCTTTGGATTATGGATTTCCCGTCTGGCTGATCACAGAGGGTCAGATTAGGTAATCATACCTCTTCAGACCTTATTCTTAATGCTGGTACACCACAGCATTGCGTGTTGAGTCCCTTACTCTATACTCTTTATGTGCATGACTGCATTCCCACTCACGCTAGTAATACTATTGCTAAATTTGCAGATGATACAACAGTGTTGGGACTTATCTCCGGGGGGGATGAATCTGCCTACCAAGATGAGGTGGACCGGTTGCTTTCATGGTGTGGAGACAATAACTTGCTCCTCAACACCAATAAGACCAAGGAGCTTATAGTGGACTATAGAAGGAACAGATCAGATATCTAGCCCTTGCTTATCAATGGAGACCAAGTGGAACAAGTGGCCAGTTTTAAGTTTCTTGGCATTACCATAAAAGAGGACCTGACCTGGGGTGGTCACATTGCAGCACTGGTCAAAAGGGCCCAGCAGAGATTATACCACCTAAGACTTCTCAGAAAACAACAACTGAATGAAACACTGCTGGTGACCTACCACTGCACCATAGAGAGCATTTTAATATACTGCATCTCTGTATGGTTTGCCAATTGCACCGTGGCAGATAGGAAAGCACTCCAGAGGGGTAATGTCATTGCCCAGAAGATCATTGGTTGCCTTCTCCCCTCTTTGGAAGAGCTTTATAGCTCCCGCTGCCTTAAGAAAGTTCAAAACATTCTCAAAGATCCATCTCATCCTGCGAACCCTTTTTTAAAACTATTACCATCTGGCAGATGGTACAGAATAATAAAAACAAGGACAAATAGGCTGAAAAACAGCTTCTATCCCAGGGCAATAGCTCTTTTGAATTCTGCTGTATAATGCAGTGTTGGTGCAGTATTGGAGGTTTTCAATTCAAAGTGTGGAGTGTGAAGGATGTGTGTTTGTGTTTATTTTCATGGTCACGATGTGCACTGAAGATGGTGTTTGATTTTGTTGTATGAGGTGCAATGACAATAAAGTAAACTAAATAAAGTTAAATCAAGCTTCAGGCTTTGAGTAATGATGAGCCCTCAAATAACCTCCATTTTCCCCTATCCAGTTTCATTCCGTTTAAGAGCTGCGGTAGCACAGTGGTTAAAATGCAATACCACAGGCTACTTCTGCTGACTACCGGCTGACTGCAACTTGGCAATTCAAATCTCACCAGGTTCAAGGTTGACTCAGCCATTCCATCCTTCCGAGGTGGGTAAAATGAGGATCCAGATTGTTGGGGGCAATATGCTTACTCTGTAAACGCAGAGAAGGCTGTAAAGCACTGCAGAGCAGTATATTATTGAATGAATGTTTAACATTCTTTCAAAGGGGAAAATAAATTCAGTGAAAATCTGCTAGGTTCTCGCTATTCTTTATAGATATGAGTTTGCCCCCAAATGTCCAGTCTTTCATTGCATAATCATTTATTGACCAGTCTGAATTCTCCTTGGCTTTTGGTGTTTTGCTTAAATCCCAAGAGAAAAAATATTGAGACGGGGTTAAAAAAACCCTCTACAGTTGAAAGTTAGCAAAATTGGGAAGTAAGAAACTGCTGGGCAATGAAAAAGATGCATAGCAAAACAAACAAACAAACAGAAACTCCCGCAAAACAAACACACATACGCCTAAACCATCCGCAGCATCCACCATCACCTTCCAAAATAATCCAAAGTTGTCCCACCTTATGACATTTCTATATCTCAGCTACTATAGTTAGCAAACAGTACATCAAAAAAACTGTCCAGGCTTGCTTGCATCTAAGGTATTTTTAACCTTGTACCTTTTCAATGCAAGATTAGATTTAGAAATGAGCTTGTCGATTTTGTATACTTATCGCCTTGAAGCAAAAGTGTTTTTACTGACAATACTCTGTGTCAGCTTTCCCAGGTAAACCAGACAGGAAACATGACCAGGTGAGCTAATTCTACTTTATTGTAAGGCTACATTAGCAGACTCTTGCAAATCTGAAAGTGCAAATCTCCCACCATCTCCTTTGCAGCCCGAGAAGGTAGGGAGGGTCCCTTCTGAACTTCTTCCTCCACCCATTATACAGTTGGGGACAATGCTCTCTCTTTGATCTTACAATTCCTTAGGAAGCATCTTTGCCCTGTTTCTCAAAATCTTTTTTGCATACCATTACACTAATAAACAACATGCACCCTTTCCTTTTCCTGCTGTCAAAAACTTGGAGTTTGTTCCATTTTTCAAAGCATCCATCAGTAGCCGCGTCATCTTTGTTGTATTAAAAATGAATTAATAAATGTTGGATTCTGATAACTGCATTAGAATTCTGGCATTTCCAGTTTATTAGTGAATGAATGCTGATCCATCAGCAGGAATAAGGAGGTGGGATGCCAGTACTATTGTACTGTAAATTATTAGGAGTATATTACAACGGAAAAGCCTATACTGTAGTGAGTTAGTGCAAAAATGGACACACACACACACACATACCACAAACACACACACACACACACACGGGCTGTGTGTGTGTGTATAAGCAATATGGAAATCAGAAGATTCAGGCAGTTGAAATGGGTATAAAGATGTATTATATGCTTAAGCTCTGTATAAGAATATGAACTAAAGGTAAAGGTTCCCCTCGCGCATACGTGCTAGTTGTTCCAGGCTCTAGGGGGTGCTGCTCACCTCCATTATAAACTCGAAGAGCCAGCGCTGTCCAAAGACGTCTCCGTGGTCATGTGTGGCGGCATGACTAAACACCTAAGGCACACGGAACGCTGTTACCTTCCCACCGAAGGTGGTCCCTATTTTTCTACTTGCATTTTTACATGCTTTCAAATTGCTAGGTTGGCAGAAGCTAGGACAAGTCACGGGAGCTCACTCTGTTACGTGGTGCTAGGGATTCGAATTGCTGAACTGCTGAACTTTTCGATCGACAAGTGCAGTGTCTTAGCCACTGAGCCACTGCGTCCCTTAAGAACATGAACTACTAACAGTCAAAGCAATTTGTCGGTAGATAAGAATCAACGGAATTCAAGGTGAGCTGGACTTAGATCTCTTGTGGGCATGAAGTGACTCATGACTCATGGCATGTTGGACCCCTCCTTCAGGATCAGCCTGGTCATCAATACGACTCTGTTCCCAAGTGGGCAGTGATGAGCAAGACAGAAGTAATAGAGAAAAAAATTACATGGACTGCTGACTTCCTCATGTTTTTGGTTTTATTACTATCTCTAATCACAGCATCCTATTAAGGTACAGGGTGCTCTTAAGAGTCAAGAGAAGAGATCCTTGCCTCAAGCAATTTCTAACCTACATTCTAACTTAAGATGGAGATTGATGAAAATCAGTAAATATGTGGCTTAAACACACCAGGGTTGCACCAGGTTTCTTAGTTATTTCATTGGTTTATATCATATCTTTCTTCCAGGAAGTCAAGGTAACTTACAAGGGGATCTTCCCAACGAGTACAACAATTCTGGGAGATAGGTTGCCTGAGAGAGAATAATTGACTCAAACCAGACAGTATGTGAAGGTAAGCATGAAACTGGGTCTCTGCTCCTAATCAAATGCTTTAATCACTGTTTCAGACGGGCTCCTATTGATGACTGTGTGGTTCTGTCAACATCTGCTACCGTAGCATTATCCAGATAGTTGGGATTCTGGTTCTTGTCATTTTTAGCTGATCTGAGAAGGTTACAGTATAGACTTGGACTTTTTCCAAAGTTTTATGGTTATTACATTATGCCAGTGTTTCTCAACCTTGGTGATTTTAACATGTATGAAGTTCAAGTCCCACAATTCAGCAGGCAGTATGGGGAATGAATGGCTGGCTGGTGAATTCTGAGAGCTAAAGCCCACACACCTTAAAGTTGCATTATCCCATTCCAAAATTTAGAAGTCAGTTATTCTATTCAGAATAATTAAACTATCCACAGTTCATTGAATGAATCTAGACCCAATATCAATCCTTCTTCTCCTCCTCCTCCTCTTCCAATTTCAATGGGGAGATAAGAAGGTTAATCAACAGCATTTAAATATTGTCTGAAACCTCCCAGAAGGATCTCCACTGCTGTTCTTCAACCTATAAAGTACTCTAAATTTGGCGCACTAAGAAACTGCAGTATGAATCAGGAACTTTTGATTTCGAATGATAGAGAACTGCAGTAAATTCACCAGAAGTCTTCAGGAAAGCTCTTGTCCTCAACATAGCATCTCTCCATCTATGGGCAATTATAGAATTATTATTTAGAATTATTAAATAATATAGGTGAGGTACCTGGAATGTTCCAACATTTATTTCAACAAAGAGATATTGGAAAGCTCCCTAGTTCTTCTTCACTAAGGGCAAAGAAAAAAAAGATCACCAGGAGTTTCTAACTACTTGGGAAGCTTATGAAGTTATTTTAAAGAAACGAAGCTGCATATAAGGTTCAACAAGAGATATTTAAAGAAGCAAAAACAGAAAATGTGCAGCTTAATAAGGATAAAGTTGATGGGCACAAATATACGGAATGCATGGAACCAGAGTAAAATATCTAGAGCAGGGATATCAAACTTGAGGCCCACAGACTGGATGCGTCACACGCTGGCCATGCCCACCCCCAGTTTAGCAAAGGGGGGAAAGTTGTGATGCATCACATGATGACAATGTGATGTCATGAGTTTGACATCTCTGAAATAGAGGCACTTCCCAGATATCTTTTGACAAACTCACTCCCAATCCCATTCAGCTTCAAAAGTAGGAAGATAAGGGAAGGCTTTGAGTTGTCCTCTGAAAAGACTTCTTCTCCTGGGAAATCTGATGTTAAAGAAAAACTTTGCTCTTATCTTCTATTTGCCCATAAAAAAAGTCTTGTGTCTCCAGTTATGGCTCTTTCCCAAAAGAAATAGAATCCATAGGAATCCTGCCAGAAGCTCCTTATTATTGGTTTATTAAATGTAAAGCAGCCAAACTCCCATCACAGATTTGGGTGTCATGCAGTATTAATCATTTTCAACAATGTACAGTAAGATAAAATAATAATAATCTTATCTCATATTGTGTGTGTACGAAATATGCATCTTTTAATGTGGATTTTTATGTTTTGTATGGGTGGCTTTATATGCTAGTTGTTTTATTGGGTTGTCAAAATTCTCTCCTTGATTAGTTTCCACCCACTGTTTCTCAGAATAGAATAAAAGAGTTGGAAGGGACCTTGGAGGTCTTCTAGTCCAGCCCCCTGCTTAGGCAGGAAACCCTACACCACTTCAGACAAATGGTTATCCAATCTCTTCTTAAAAACATCCAGTGTTGGAGCATTCACAACCTCTGGAGGCAAGTTGTTCCACTGATTAATTGTTCTGTCAGGAAATTTCTCCTTAATTCTATGTTGCTTCTCTCCTTGTTTAGTTTCCACTCATTGCTTCTTGTCCTTCCCTCAGGTCAGAGGTGGTATTCAGAGAATACCGGTAGCAGACATTTTGAATAGTTCAGAGAACCGGCAAATACCACCTCTGACTGGATATTTTACAATATCCTTCCCCTGCCACGACCACCAAGCCACGCCCACAGAACCGGTAGTAAAAAAAATCTGAATCCCACCACTGCCTCAGGTGTTTTGGAGAATAATTTGACTCCCTCTTCTTTGTGGCAGCCCCTGAGATATTAGAACACTGCTATCATGTCACCCCTGGTCTAGTGTGATACTAGACACACCTAGTTCCAGCAACCGTTCTTCATATGTTTTAGTCTCTTAATCATCTTAGTTGTGCTTCTCTGTACTCTTTCTAGAGTCTCAACATCTTGTGACCAAACTGGATGCCGTATTCCAAATGTGGCCTTGCCAAGGCATTATAAAGTGGTATTAACTCTTTGTGTGATCTTGATTTTATCCCTCCGGCCTTCAGGTGCTTTGGAAAATAGGTTCTTTGTGGCAGCCCCTCAAATATTGGAAAACTGCTATCATGTCTCCCCTAGTTCTTCTTTTCATTAGACTAGATAAACCCAATTCTTGTAACCATTCTTCTTAAGTTTTAGCCTCCAGCCCCCTCATCATCTTATTTGCTCTTTTCTGCATTCTTTCTAGAGTCTCTACATCTTTTTTTTATAATATGGTGACCAAAACTGGATGCGGTATTCCAAGTGTGGCCTTACCAAGGCTATAAAATAGGAAGAAATTGGAAACACAGAAGAAATAGCAGATATAGAGGAAAATTCATTTAAGTAGAACAAGGGAACAGCTAACTCATTATTTACCCCCCCCCCTCCCCACACACACACAACCTGGAAAGCTGTACAAACCCATCCACTTGGCTATCAAAACAGGTATTTAAATAGCTATGCTGTGTCCTAGAAAAATGAACGGGAAGATTTTCTTTTATCTCCTGGTATATTATTGGTTAGCAGAGGGAAACTTTTATTCAGTTGAAAAAGAATGGAGCAACCATTTCTCCAAGGGTCAAGTCAATTTTTAGTTCCTCTCCCAGCTCAGAGACATTAAGTAGCATCCAGAGCTCTGGACAGATCCAGTTACTTAGCCAGTTATAACAAATCAGTTATATTTAGAGTTTAAAGTGAAGCCCCGAAGATAGATGTCACGATCAGCAAAAGCTAAGCCCAAGGACTGAATTTTAGGACTTGTAAGAAGAGGCTTATATTCCAAAGGTCTTTAATTATGGCTTGCATTCCCATCAAGAGCTGCATTCAAACAATTTTGTTTCTGAAGCAGAGATTAAAGGCAAGCCACAGGTCACGAGTTTTCTCTTTTTCAGTCCCCGGCTGCTCGTATGCACATCTTAATTTCTTGCTTCAAACTTAATTTGGTGTGAAAACCAACTCAGAAATTATTATTCTTGGGACTGAGAACACATTTGACCTATGGTTTAGATGTAAAGTCTGTGAGACAATCGGGAGATTATTTGGTAAACTACAAGCAATAGAGAAGGAATTACAAAGATTAATCTTATTTCTAATATTCTATACCACTTTTGGGAAGTTCCAAAATGTCTTAATGCAAATCAAGAGTATATCTGAATGTAAAGAGTAGAGAGAGAGAGAGAGATTTTACCTAGGATTGTTGATCAGGGCTAGAAAGGAAGAATGAAGAAAGAAAATAAAAAGAGTAGATAGAATATTTGACATTATCAATATCTATATAACTGCTCTACAAACTCTAATAATAGACTCTAATCATAAAGTTCCAGAGTTTTCTAAATAAAGAGAGTATAATATTTGAATGCATGTATCTCTGTAGGGGTGCATATTATGTTCCAATCCTTCTATGTTGAAAAAAAAAAGTCTTATTGAAGCAAATATAATATTTCAAACATTCATAATTTAGATATAAGGATTTAATGAAAGGCACACTTAAGTACCCAATATATAAAAGACTCCAATACCCAACACAATGGACCATCGTGTTGGAGAATGTTAAATCTAATGCAGAGCTCCAAAACATGATGGGTTATTAATATAAAGATAATTTATCTTTTATTCTCCTTGCTTCTGTACAGGTAGTCCTTGACTTACAACAATTCATTTTGTGACCGATTGAATTTACAACGGCACTGAAAAAAGTGACTTTTCACATTTACCACCATTGCAACATCCTCATAGTCGCACGCTCAAAATTTAGCTGCTTGGAAATTCATTCATACAAGCCATAGCTTTAGAGACTCAGCTAACAGCGGTGGACAATTGCAATGTCTCCCCAAAATGTCTCTTTTGTGACCCTCTGGAAGCAAAGTCAAGGGGGAACTTAAGTTCACTTAACAACCATGTTACTAACTTAACAACTTCAGTGATTTGCTTAACAACTGTGACAAGAAGAATCATAAAATACGCAATGGTGGGATTCAAATAATTTAATGACCGGTTCTCTGCCCTAACGATTTCTTCCAACAACCCGTTCACCAAACTGCACAGTAACTTAACAACCAGTTCTCCTAAAGTGGTGCGAACTGGCTGAATCCCACCACTGAAAATAGGGCAAAACTCACTTAACAAATGAAATTTTGGGCTCAATTATGGTTACAAGTCAAGGGCTACCTGTATCTTAAATATCTTAAATAAAGCTTCACTAGAGGAACAAAATTTCAGCTGTGAGTCTTTAAAACTATATGGATTGTATGCCTCTTTTTTTGTTTATTCTTCCTCCTCTTCTAGCAGTTGTCTTGTATCTCTGACATTAGGTGGAGGGACACAACGTGCTTAAATAAATAAACATTAACATTAGCCAAGATTAACATATTGTCTAAGTGCAGCCACCAGATCCTTAACTGGCCTGGTTACATAGAATGTGTGAACCGAGCCATTCAGAAGTTCATCTTATTTTTAAAAAGTATTTGGTGGACTGCAAAGGAAAGGAAGGAAGGAAGGGGAAACTTTTTAGCTATATTTTCTAAAATGGCATTAAGATCAAGGTATTGCTTGGAGAAAATACCATCAGTTCCAGTAGCATTATTTTGATAATCTGTGTAGTATCTAATATGAAAAAGTATGTCACGACTGCAACAATGATTAGCTCATATTGTATTGAATGAGCAGATCAATCATTAGTAAAACAAGCTGTTTTTTTTTTTTACAACTGTAACACTGTTTTGTTTTAACAGACACGAGCATATTTATGGTTTTCTTGTTCAGGTATATTTGTCAATCAGAAAGGCCTCCAGAAAAAACTCCAACACAATATATATATGCATTAAAGACTCTACATTGGGCTAAAGGCAATCTATGGACATGCTTTCTCTTTTTGTGGTCTTTTGCAACTTTTCTATGACCACAATCTTTTCAATCATGCATAGTGGACAGGGGTGAGATTCTACCAGTTCTGTCCAGATCTGTAGAACCAGTAGCTCTGAAGAGCAGCACACATAGAACCGGTTCTATGTCTGCTGCTGTTTTGGCCCACCCACCTGCCCGGGCTTTTACCTGACCTTTATTTCTTGCTTTTTTAACCTCAGCTGCTTTGAGCGGTACAGCTGCAGTTGAAAAAGCAGGAAAATAGTGCTTTTTCAAACGCTGTGCACCTGCATGCAGCGCTGCTCAGCTGTTCGGGCAACACAGCTGACGATGTTCCACACACATTTCACAAACCGCAAAATCACCGAACCTGTAGTTACACCGGTCGGATCCCACCCCTGTTGGTGAACTTCTGAAAAAGTGAAAAAAAATGCCAGATTCAAATACGTAGGGTGATGCAGAGAGTTTTCAAAATTAACAATCTGAAAGCAGATTTTCTCTTATTAGGATGTATGGATACTGACCTAGAAAAAGTTAGTGGAGAAGGAATGCAGAGAAAAGCAACAAAAATGATTAGAGGGCTGGAGGCTACAACATACAAAAATGTGGGTATGTCTAGTCTGGTGAAGAGAAGGACTAGGGAAGACCTGATAGCACTGTTCCAATAGTTGAGGGGCTCCTACAAAGACGAGGGGGTCAAACTACTTTCCAAAGCACTAAAAGGTAAGACAAGAGACAATGGTTGGAATCTAACCAAGGAGAGAAGCAACCTAGAACTAAGGAGAAATTTCATAATGGTGAGTGGCAATCAACCAATGGAACACCTTGCCTTCAGAAATTGTGGGTGTTCCATCATTGGAGGCTTTCAAAAAGAGACCGGACAACCATTTGTCTGAAATGGCAGACCGTTTCCTGCTTGAGCAGGACTAAAAGACCTCCAAAGTCCTTTCCAACTCTATTATTCCATGTTCTAATTTATTTTATATATTGTAACAGAAGTGTGGCTATTATATGCACAAAGATTGGAAGATCACAGATGCACCAATAGAGGAATGGGTTGTGAAGATGGCTGCATTTGCAGAAATTGATTTGTTTGATTAAGTAGCGAATTACTTTTATAAAGGATGGAAACCCTGAATGGACTTTTTGCTGAAAACTGATAAAAATGAACTGCTGATTTGGCGATTTATTGCTTAAAAAGGTTTATTTATGGGAAGAACAGGACTGTGATTTGCAGTGTGGGAGAGAGGAAAAGGAATTGCTATGATTCTAACTGTTGCAACTAAGATTGGAAGTCGCTTCTTTTTAGGTATCTTTTCCTTGCTTTTTGTTACTCTGCACTTTTTCTTTTACCCTTTTATCATCTCTTTCTAGTTTTTCTTCTATTTTTTTTTTGTATTTTTTAAAATCTTTATAGAATCTTTTGGTAATAAAATTATTCATGAAAACATCCCAGGGAATGGTTACAAAATGGCCAAGCCACTAAAAGCTCAGCCCTTTTTTACATTCATCATGATGCACATATAAAAAAAATGCTTTTATGGCATAATTGTGGCTGCTACTTTTTATTTTATGCCCTACACCACCTTCTAGAGTTAACACTAAAAATGTCATTATCTTCATGAGGGATCGGAATGCTAAAGTAGGAAGCCAAAAGAGAACATGAATAACAGGCAAGTTTGGTATTGGAGTACAAAATGAAGCAGGGCGCAGGCTGGTAGAATTTTGTCAAGAGAATACAATGGTCATAGCAAACACTCTTTTCCAACAACCCAAAAGACAACTCTACACATGGACATCACCAGACAGTCAACACAGAAATCAGATCGACTATGTGCTCTGCAGCCAAAGATGGAGAAGCTCTATACAGTCAGTAAAAACAAGACCAGGAACTGACTGTGGCTCAGATCATGAGCCTCTCGTTGCAAAATTTAGGCTTAAATTGAAGAAAGTAGGGAAAAACACTAGGCCACTCAGGTATGAACTAAATCATATCCCTGATGAATATACAGTAGAGGTGACAGTAGAGATTTAAAGTAGAGATTTACAGTAGAGATTTAAAGAATTAGATCTGATAGACAGAGTGTCTGAAGAACTATGGATGGAGGTTCGCAACATTGTGCAAAAGGTAGCAACTAAAACCATCCCAAATAAAAAGAAATGCAAGAAAGCAACATGGCTGTCTGAGGAAGCTTTGCAAATAGCTGAGGAAAGAAGGGAAGCAAAAGGCAAGGGACAAAGAGAAACATACATCCAATTGAATGCAGAATTCCGGATAATAGCTAGAAGAGATAAGAATGCCTTCTTAAATGAACAGTGGACCATAAGGAAGGCTGAGCATCAAAGAATTGAGGCCTTTGAACTATAGTGCTGGAGAAGACTCCTGTGAGTCCATTGGACTGCAAGGTGATCAAACTGGTCAGTCCTAGAGGAGATTAACCCTGACTGCTCCTTAGAAGGCCAGATCCTGAAGATGAAACTCAAATACTTTGGCCACCTAAAGGAGAAGGAAGACTCACTGGAGAAGAACCTAATGCTGGGAACAATTAAGGGCAAAAGAAGAAGGGGACGGCAGAGAATGACGGTGCTGGATGGAGTCACTGAAGCAGTAGGCATGAGCTTAAATGGACTCTGAGGGATGGTAGAGGACAGGAAGGGCTGGAGGAACGTTGTCTATGGGATTGTGATGGGTCGGACATGACTTTGCGAGTAACAACAACTTTTTATTCCACCACCTCCCCTCCGACACTGGTGGAAACTCTCAAACTCTCAAAATCCGCACAAAATCCAATTCTTTCATATATGATGTGACCTCCATCCACTTTGGGACATTCCACACTTCCAAAACTGGAAAGTGTGGCCTTTGGTCTACTAAACTCACTACAGAACACAGAGAAAACTCCCCGTATGACCCTGTAATCCCTTATTTCAGGGTAGAGACCCTTAACTTGGGGTAGAGTTGGGGCAACTGGATGGAGCTGAGCGTTTACTGGCTGGATGCCCTTCCTGATGCCACGTGGAGTTCACAGCAGATATTTTTTTTCTTTCTGCCCTAAAAGAGAAAAAATAACTCTACTGCTACCTAGGATTGAACTTTCAACCTTCCGAGTAGGGAGGCGAACATCTTCACTACTAAGCCATGGCATTCAGCAAGCCAAGGAACACAGAGAAACAGTGTTAAAGGGATTCAAACTGGCATCCACAGCCACCTGAACTTGGCCACCATTTTCTTATCCCTGCCCCACTCAAGGATGACCTTGAAGCACCAGCAAAAATATGAGAACCAAATATTACCCATTTTTAAACTCTGACATTTATTTATATGTGTGTTCATGTAGATAGATGATAGATAGATAGATAGATAGATAGATAGATAGATAGATAGATAGATAGATAGATAGATAGATAGAATAGACAGACAGACAGATACACAGACAGACAGGCAGGCAGGCAGGCACGCAGGCAGGCATACCAATGCCCAAAACAATTCACAAGATCACTTCCAATCACCCAAGTTCAGCCAAGGGAATGATGTCTAGAAAAAGAAATTATTTAACTCCCAACAGTAACAAGCTCTCAACAGGCTGAATATTGGGTTGATTATCCTCAAAGATTTTAAAAGTCTGGGAACCAGTTCATAATACAACTGTGTCTAGATCATCTGGAAATTCCCTTATGAGATTTCTACTTTTAAAATTGCCTGCAGCATTCATTCATAGAGAAATCTGAAAACAAATACTATCAGAGACAGGAAAAGAAAGTAAAACAGTGAGCTTTCTGAACCAATTTTGTTGACTGACCAACAGAGCTATATAGAGGAACAGAAAAACTATACAGGAGCAGTGAACTCACAAAAAACCATTTTCTGGTAGCTAAACGTTCTATTCACTTTATCTGAGCATATCACAGCATTCCTAAGAATCTCAAATCCAATGTAAAAGAGCTCTAGAAAGCAAGTTTTCTTCCTAATGGTCTAATAATCCAAAACAACTTTTAATTCTATCTCTCAGCTACTCAATTAATTAGATTTACACTATTATTGGAAAGAAGAGGCAAATTTGGCACCCGGTAAACTATTTCTAGACTCTATGGCAGATTGCTGTGTTTGCAAAATCTGTTACGTGGAAGACAAGTTTTTTTTAAAAAAGAATGAAGGTGAATTTTTAAAATTTCTTTCTTTCTTTCTTTCTTTCTTTCTTTCTTTCTTTCTTTCTTTCTTTCTTTCTTTCTTTCTTTCTTTTTTACTATTTTGTTATTCCAACTTTTCCATTTAGTTATTGTCCTACTATCCAAACCAGCAACTACCCAACATAAAATTAACTGGAAAAATATTGTAAGGGGGGAAAAGGACAACAGAAAAACAATATAGAGTTGATCCTAAGTTGAGGTCAAAATCAGAGAACTGGACAAAGGATAAATGTTAAAGACAGAAAAATATGTATCTTGTCAATGAAATAAAACTGGGCCAAATAAGAAAAAGGAAGTTGTGGGGATCTTTGCGGATTTCTAATGAAAAATAATAAAAGTTTTAATATTTCATCAGTTAAGCATATTATCCTTAGATTAATGATATACAATCAAAAGAAAAGACACTGACACTGTCACATCAATAAGTAGTATTATATAAATCAGCCATTTTAAAAAAATGATGATTGAACAAAAGTCCTGATGTATTATTCCTAGGGTTTTTTTCTGTTTGTATTTAACAACAGTCAAAAATCTACTTTCAGTTATGATCATTCGCATTCTTGCTTGGAATGAAAACATACAAATTTCCCCATACATTTACTAAGCAGCACTTTTTATAAGCTTGACACAATGTATTGTATATATTTATTAAAATTAGCAGTGGGCCTTTTGATTCCAGCAAATAGTTTCAAGATTTTTAAGTAATTTAGTTCTCTGAAGATTAAATAAATGCCTCAGAGATCTGAATTGCTTAAGATTTAAAACAGCTGATATTGTATTTCATCTATGCCATATAATTTCCAGGTCTACCTCCTCAATGTAAATTTTGAAAACCAAACCCTGCAACCTGTGTATTTGTCATAATGAAATGGATATAGTAAAATGAATTTTTAAAACACGCACACACCAGTTAACTTTAGGTTGTATTTAGACAATAGCAGAATACAAAGTATCCCAATATAGAGCTCATTAATAAATCAGAAAGAAAAAATATACTGAACCCAATTTGTGACTCCAGTGGAATGATTCCTCCAGAGAAAAATAAATTTGTAATCTGATCTTGGGCAGCAGGATTACCTGGCTTAATTTCTAACAAGCCTGCATAGGATTTCAACTGACAGAGCAATAACATTGCACTTAACTTTCAGGGTTCATTTAGCTCATAACAGGATTTTAAAAAAAAGCAAAAAACAGGGTTTATGCTAAAAAGAGGGAACATTTAAGTTGTCTGAGGTTAATGTTTATTTCTTCTCTTTTGTTTTCATGGTTTTCTGATTTACTTGCTACAGACCTTGTCTTCGTTTCCAGATATTGCTGTGATACAAAGTTAGGGAAGCAAAAAAAAAAAAAAAAAAAAGAGGAGTTTGAAAAGCATTTAGTTTTAGAAAGCAAGAATTGCTGAGTCAAGCATGCTCATTTAACTTGACTTGTCATGTTATATATGCACCTCTGCAGTTGATAGTGACATCTGTAAGGGTTGATCCATCACCCCAAACCGCAGAAAATCATAAAACGGGGGTATTTTTTCTCCATTTCTGAGGCTTTCTCTGTATACAAACACATTTGCTATTTGCACACGTTAGATCCCAATCAGTGCTCCTACTATATTAGAGGATAGAAGTATTTTCTATACTAGGAAAAAAAAGGGAGAAATTTGGAGGGTAAGGAATCAGATTTCTGTGGCATGGGGGGAAGAGCCGCAGAGATGTCATCGGTCCACAATGGGAGCGCTTCCTGCCACAATAACACCAGTTTTCTTTAAAGGAGAAGGACCACATTGAAGAGAGAATAAAGAGAGTCAAGGTTAAAGTCATAATTCCACTGTGTACCAAGAAAGGAAGAAGAAAAAAATAAGCACCAGTGTCATACCTGGTTTTGGATCGATAGAAGCAGGAGGCTACATCCAGAGATGCTGAAGAGATGAGTTTGGAATTCTATAAACCTCTCTCTCTCACACACACACACACACACACACATATATATATACACAAAATAGTGCTTGGATTTGGGGGTTTTGGAAAGCCAGGCCAGAGACAAAGGAGGAGAAGGACTTGGATATGACCGTGAGAAGGCAGGTGGTGGATAACACATGCGTTTTGGGGTTTTCTTCTGAGGAGCCCCGTAGAACATCTCCTTGGCCACAGGGAGACCAAGAAAAGGTCCCCCAAGAAAGCGAAAAAGCAAAGCTCATTGGAGGCAGTTTGGGAGGGGATGAGATCCCCAGATCTTTCAGACCCACTTAAAAAGAAAGAAAAAAGAACCCACTGATGGTCTGTCTTTCAATCGACACACGGAGAGTATTTCAAGACCCCTCATCCAGGCTGCCGACCATGGATTTCCACATGCTTCCTTTTAACCTGGGAGAGGAGGACAAACCTGTTGGAAAGGTCAAAGCCAGAGCCAGGAGGGATCCTTAAACTTCCTCCTGAAGTTCCCAGCTGTGAACGAGGCTCTCGGACCCATCCACCTGTTGTGACAGGCAAAGACCCATTCCTCCTCTCCCCACCCACCCCCGCCCGCCCCGCATCCGATGAGGGGGTCCCAGCAAAACCCGCCCGCCCGCCCCCATCCAAACTTGACCGCGCTGCACCTTTCAAAGGCAGCTCCGGAGGTGACTTTACCTGCATGTGGCCCTGATACATTCTCGCTCCGCCGGCTTCCAACTCCCCAGAGGCTGACAGGTGATGGGCAGGCGAAGGTACCCGGAGAAAGCAACGCGACTGTATTCCTCCTTTTTTTTTGGCAGCGGCCAGGTACAATTACATTCAGGCGAGGCAAAAAAAAAAAAAAAAATAGAGTCCTTCCCGGCTTCGGGAGTTGAGCTGGGAAATTCTGCCGCCTCTTATGCTCAGGGGTGACCTCCTCCTCCTCCTCCTCTTTCTCAGGTGATCGGGGACCGGTGATCGGGCACCGGGGTGAGAGAGAGAGAGAGAGAGAGAGAAAGGAAGAAGAAGAAGAGCAAGGAAGAAAGAAAAGAAGGGAGAAAAGAAGGCGGGAGAAAAGCCTGAAGGTGGATTAAGGTTAGGCTAGTTGTTTGCCAGGCCAAAAGAAAGAAAGGAAAAAGGAAAAGAATAATAATGATGATATTTAAAGCGAGGATGGAGAGCGAGCAAACTCTGCTGCGGGCGGCTGCCTTTAGAACTCTGCCTCGCTCTTTTTCAAGCGAACTCTTTTGGGTTTCCTCCACGGCCCCTTCATTTCGCTTCCTCTCCACCGCCACCCCTCCCCCCCTCCCCCTCCCCCTCCTCCTCCTCTTCCTCCTCCTCTTTCCTCGCGCTGCCGCTGGACCGAGATGGAGGCGGCCTCTCTCCCTCCCTCCCGCTTTTCCCCTCCCTCCGCCAGGAGCGGAGCAAAGCAAAGCAAAGCAAAGCAAAGCAAAGCAAAGCTTGAGCGCGCGCCATCCGGGGACCGTTCGGCAGACCGGCGCGCGCTCCGTCCTCGCTTCTTCTGCTTCTGCTGCTGCTGCTGCTGCTGCCTTGACTGCAGAGCGCCAAAGCGGGCATCTGCTTGGTTGGCGCTTGCCTCTCACGTCTCCCCTTCCAGCCCTCGGCCGCCCACCCCACCCCCACCCCCAGCTACCGGCACGAGAATTTCGGGGAAACACCTGCCGGCTTCCTCGAGCCCCGCCGCCGGGGAGAAAGGAGAACCTGCAGGAAGGAATAAGAATAAGAATAAAACAAAAAAAAAAAACACCAAAAAAAAACCCGGGCTGGCCCTAGCCAGAACCTTGCCAAAAGCTGTCCTTGACGGGAGGGCACGATGCCTCACTCCCCCCCACTCCCTCCTTGTTTTTTTTTTGCAAACCTTAGGCGGCTCAGAGTTGGCTGCCTCTGGGCATGGGCAGAGTTTCCGGTTCAAAGAGCCCCCCGAGTAGTGGAATCAGTAGCGCCCTTTCGGGGATGGTTTCCTTTCTTGGCTAAAGGAAGTGTAGGATCTTCCTCTGTGCTTTCCTTTCCCGCAATGGCTCACTCTGGCAAAGTATCTGGGGTCAATTGCTGGGGGGGGGGTCTTCATCCAGAAAAGTTTTATTTCCTTATTTAGCAGCTGGAAAGGCCAGCTGTATTGGGAGGGTTTATGTATTTGTCTGTTCATTTGTCAAATGACTATCCTGGCCATCTCACCTAAGTGACTCTGGATGGATTACGAGAAAGGCAGTTTTAAAAAAAGTACAGAATTAAAACAAGGTTAAAATCAGGGGGTTAGAAAGTTAAAAGAGGCGAGGGACTGTCCTTAAGCCACTAACCACCCCCAGGGTTGCATAGCACTTTTAGTCTTGTAGGCCCAAAGAATCAAGAGTGAGAGGTGAAATTACTTCTGGGTGTTTTTTTCCCCCCATGAGATCAGTCTATCAGGACAACCTGCTCTACCCAATTATGGGATGGAGCCTATTGCTTCCGCTTTCAAATCTCAGAAGGGTGTGGCTAGCTGGTGAGAGCTAAATAGCTTGAAATAGATCTATACTAGTCTACACAGGTGGTGTTCAACCAGTTCTGACAGGTTCTGGAGAACCGGTAGTGGAAATTTTGAGTAGTTTGGAGAGCTGGTATATACCACCTCTGGGTAGTTTGGAGAACCTGCAAATACTACTTCTGACTGGGCCTGCACCCATCTATTCTCTGCCTCCCGAGTCCCAGCTGATTGGTTGGATCTTCTTTTGTTGCCCTGCATAGGAGAATGGAGCTGGAAAGCAGGTTAGTGAGGTGGGAAGGGAATGGGGATTTCACAATATCCTTCCCCTGGAGTGGGATGGAAATGGAAATTTTGCAGTATCCTTCCCCTGCCACACCCACCAAGCCACACCCACCAAGCCACACCCCCAGAACTGGTAATAAAAAAATTGAATACCACCACTGTTAGTCTCCCTTTATTTCTTTTATTGGTAAAACATAAATTCAATGCTCCTCCTCCTCTCTTCTCTTTCTTCCTCCTCCTCCTTCATTCTTCTTCTCCTTCTTCCTCTTCTCCTCCTCTTCCTCTCTTCTCCATCTCCTTCCTCCTCCTCCTCCTTCTTTTTGTTCTTCCTTTGTTCCTCCTCCTTCTTTCTTCTTCTTTTTCTCCTCCACCTCCTCCTCCTTCTCAATAAAAAAAATAATAAATTGCAATATGGTCAATTAAACTTAAAAGATGGGAAGTGTGATGAAGTGGGGGGTATGTTTACCACCTTGAGCTATTTATAAAAATAATAAAGATGGGGTAAATTATCCATAAAATATCAATTATGAAATTGGGGGGTTATTTGCAACTCTGGGCCAACAGGCTGGTTGGGGAATTCTGGGAACTGATGCCCACACAGCATTTGACGTTCGTGCAGTATTTGACATCTGTCTTTGTGCTAAGCGTAGTCATCAGCATGTTTGTGTCAATTAAATATTCATTTTAGAAAGTCTGTAACAAATTAGTAAAGTCTAAAGAAAAAAAAAGGGAGAAGTCATGAGTTAGCCATTTTAGATGCTTGCATGGTGCTCTGAATTCATTTCCTATAGGGAAAAAAAATGAGCCGTTTCCAGATTAGCTTCTTGGCCAAATAAATAAATGCATGAGCAGTCAATAATGCGTCAATGTAGCACTTTGAACTTATTGAAGTCACCGCCTTGGGTGGACCGAGCAAACAAAATAACCACCACTGAAATAACTATTCTAAATTAGGGAGAACACATGTCTCTTCCCATCATCCAAGGGTTGCCCATGGGATATGGACAAGATGACAGCCACAATGTTCAATGGAAGCTTCTCCCATTTTAAATGCAAAACGGCCCCTCCTACAACCCTCCAGGGTTGTAAGATCTATAGGTGGCAGATTAAGTGCATCATTGAAATAGATCCCTTCTCATCTTTCCTAACCCATTGACCTTTTGATTGTATTGGATAACAACAGGGAGTCTCCAACATTGGCGACTTTAAGACCTGTGGGACTTCAATTCCCAGAATTCCCCAGCCAGCATAGGTAGCTGAGGAATTCTGGGAGTTGAAAGTCTGTAGAGATTCTCAGTCATCCAGATCATGGTTGTCCCAAAGGTGCTTTTTTCAAGTGGCAACTGGACTTTCTTGTCAACTGGGAGTTGAAGTTCACAAGTCTTGAAGTTGCCATGTTTGGAGAGTCCTGGACTAGAGTGCCCAAAATTCCAAGATAGGCTAACCTATGTAAAAGGCATGGATCACGCATAAACCATGAATACAGTATTTTCCATTTTCAACCATCAGTCCTGGGTGGTGGATGTGGTTGAACATTTCAATCCAGTCTTTGTCATGTGCAAGTGAGGGTATTACTCACCTCAAGATTTTTTTTAGAAACTTCGTTCATTTCATAGCATCCCTTTAAAAAAATCTCAATTCCATACCTCTAATGGACCATTTTTCTTACTTGGGTGCTGCTTTAAGATGCAAAATGGGCCTGTAAGCTTCTATAGGTTTAAGGCACCTATTTTCTCCTTCAAATGTCTATGGAGATTCTCATTCATCCAGGTCATGGTTGTCCCAAAGATGCTTTTTTTAAAGAGGCAACTGGACTTTCTGGTTTTTCTTTGAAGACGTTTCACTTCTCATCCAAGAAGCTTCTTCAGCTCTGACAGAAAAATTCTTCAAAGAAAAACCAGAAAGTCCAGTTGCCTCTTGAAAAAGCACCCTTGGGATATTCTCCTTTGAACCTACCTGATAGCAAACATGTCAGGTAGGTCAAGTCAAGGATCATGCCATCTACAATGTTGATGAGTCTAGAAAAAGAAAATGTATCCATCTGGCTAAATAGGATTGTTCACATGTGTTGTGCAAATATTTCCTTCTTGTTGTAGAATAAGGTAACTTCTTGAGATATAGACTTTAGCCTGCAGGTATTAGATTACATATTTAAATGTTCCTTTGTTTGCACAAAATATAATATCTCCTTATAAGAAAAAAGCAATCAACAAAGAAAGAATGCTCTTATCTGAGTCCTAGATATAGTCAATTTAGTTTCCTCCCGGCAGAATAATCTCCTGGTTTTACTTAGTCTCTTTCCTCAATTACTACATGGAATATAGTATTATATTGTATTGTATTGCAGCGATGGGCTGCCTAAAATGTCACATCCAATAATGCAATCTCAGAAATCTTTCATTCAATTGTCAACTCATTCCACAATGTGGCAACATTATTCAATATGAAATAACAATAATCTTGGCATACGGACTGATAGAAATTTCCCGAACAGTTTATGATTTGCCCATACAAAGGAGCAGCCCTTTTTCTCTAGGAGCTTCTTTTATTGATAAGCCATAATTCCATAAGTTGTGTCATCCAAAAAAGATAAAAAGAAAAATTGGACTGGATTCGTGTTATTAAGAGAAGAACTACAGATATGCACTATTATACAAAAAAGACCCATTTTACGTTCTATTTCTTTGCTCGCTTTATATCTTTGGTTCATTCTTTCGACTTTAATATCAGTATTTCTTTTCTTTTTCCCCCCCGCCAATTGTTCTGCTTTGAAATGAATGCATATTGTGTTCTCTGTTTGCAAGGAATACAGATCACGACTTCGGGGAGAGTTAATATGAGTAATGCAATGTTGTCCTGCAGCAGGTAACACTGGGAATGTCTTAAGGGGAGAGGGGTCCAGAGGGAGTTTTCCCCACCACCATTAAATTTGATCCCCAGATGCAAAAGTGTTGTAATTCCGAGAGTGTTGTTGCTATTGTCCAAGGTTTTCTTTCAAAAACTCACTTAAACATCTTGTCTCCTGTTGTTTGCACTTGTGTGTGTGTTTATGCTGACAGTTGAGAGGCTAAAATTGCCAGGTTTTCACACTCTTATCTATTTGCAGGAGAAAAGCAAGCCAGGGGAAATCATAAATAGGAATGGGGAAAAGTTAGGGGGGTGGGAATCAAGCAGACACACCACAATATTAAATTAATCTATTGCATGTCAAGGGAACTAGGAAGAGAACTTTTAGTCCTCATTGCTGTCTTCCTGTTGTTTTTTCTCTCAAACAAATCTGCTATATTATCTCACACTTGACCCAGTGGAATACACCATACAGTTGCATTCAGACACCAGGTTCAACACAGTTACTCATTAATGTCAGGTCCAAAACCAAGAATCTAACATAACATTTCTTCCAGGCTGAGGGTTGAAAATTGTTTCACACCTATAGACACAATCTTGCCAGACTGAGCATTCTACCACCTGCATCTACAATACGTTTGTGGAGGGGCTGTCTCCACCTTCTTTCTCTCACACAAGGTAGCAATAGCAATAGCACTTAGACTTATATCCTGCTTTACAGTGCTTTACAGCCCGCTTTAAGCGGTTTACAGAGTCAGCATATTGGGCCCTCATTTGATCAACCTCGGAAGGATGGAAGGCTGAGTCAACCTTGAGCCGGTCAGGATCGAAGGAATCAAACTCCTGGCAGTGAGAGCAGAGCTAGCCTGCAACGCTGCATTGTAACCACTGCGCCACCATGGCTCTTGATATGATATCTGGACTGAGTTGCCTCTTACCCTTCCAGAATACTCCTTCACTTTTTAAACCCACTTTCTGTATTTGCACAAAACATGAAACCTTGAACTAACAAAAGATTTGCCCAACAGATGATGCTCCTTTCCCAAAACATCAGAATACCTTCCTCCTAAACTAAGGTTAAATTAGGCAGCAATAATCTGGTGTGCATAGCAGCTAAGTTTAACTGCTCTGTTGTAACACTGTCAGTTGACACACTTGGAATTTTAAGAGTCTGATAAGAGACCTTTAAAAAAATGGTTGTCATTTTGGGCAGAATCACTCAGACATTCAAATGGATGAGGATAATATTCCATCTTACTGACTTACTGGAATGGTATGTGGGAATGACCTTGGAAGTCAGGACAAAGAGACTAAATGCCAAAGATGTAGGGAATGCTGTTACCTTCCCACCAAAGTGGTCCCTATTTTTCTACTTGCATTTTTTACATGCTTTCAAACTGCTAGGTTGGCAGAAGCTGGGACAAGTCACGGGAGCTCACTCCGTTATGTGGTGCTAGGGATTCGAACCACTGAACTGCCGACCTTTCTGATAGACAAACTGAATGTCTTAGCCACTGAGCCACCATGTCTGAAGTCAAGAATAAAATCAAATAAAGGCAGCTGACCCACAGCCGAAATATGGGAAGAGCAAGGGGCTCATAACAGACCCTTCTTAGTTTTTTGGGCTGTTAAAGGAAGTGGGGGACAAAGATGTACATTCGGACTTGTGAGATTCTGTTAATGTGATTTTTTACTATAAAATAGAATTAGCTCATCTAGTCATGTTTCCTTTCTAATATACCACATAAATCTGACGCTTACTTACCTTTGTCTTTTTTAGTTTATCACACAAAAACACATCACCTATCTGCAGGATTCAGCCAAGCTGCAGATATCTTCTAGATATCTCTTTCATTTGTAAATACATTTATTTTCATGAGACATCTGGGAAATAAAACTGAAGCTCCGTGACACATCCAATTGTCATTTATTTTTTCCCCAAATAGAAAGAATAACAAAATGGACATTTGATAAGATAGGGAAATAAAATTTAACTTTCAAAGCTTAATATGACTGCTTTATTCAGAATAGAGCTGGAAGGAACCTTGGAGATCTTCTAGTCCAACCCCATGTTTAAGCAGGATACCCTATATCATTTTAGATAGATGGCTGTCCAGTCTTTTTTTAAAAAAAAAACCTCCAGTGTTGAAGCATCCACAACTTCTACCCACAAACTGTTCCACTGGTTAATTGTCCTCACTGTTTGGAAGTTTCTCCTGAATTCCAGGTTGCTTCTCTCCTTGATTAATTTTCGTCCATTGTTTCTTATCTTGCCTTCAGATGCTTTGGAAAATAACTTGACCCCCTCTTCTTTATGACAACCCTACAAATACTGGAATTCTGCTTTCACGTTGCTCTTAGTCTTTTTTTTTTCTGGACTGGTATTGTTCCATTTACGTACAGTATTTTACTATATTTTGGAAAGTGATTTTGTATTGGGCTCTTTTGATATTTTCTTACCTATGCAGAAGGGCTAGCCATGATGGAAAGGTAAAAAAAAAATTAAAATGGCTGTCAAGATCATGCATGTGATGCATTGTTTCTTTTCTTTTCTTTTGGTGCATTGTGCAGCTTTGACTGCATCCTTGGAGCTGCCATCTTGACTTTTCGACCCCATCATGGAAGACAACCCCCACTGGCATAAGAATATTGTTAATATATAAATATATGTTAAGCTGTCATACTTGACAGACAATATGGAGTCATTTGCAGGCTCATGTATAGGAAGGAGAACCACACTGGGGATCTGAATTATATGGCAAGGGAGATTCCCAATTGGCTTCCAGTGAGCCATCCAACTTTATGGTCCCCAAGAGACGCATCAAAGGCTTACAACAGAGTTTTCCATCTTCTTGCCTTCCAGTTATGTTAGGGCTACAACCCCAACTTTTATTGGAAGGACAGATGCTGAAGCTGAAGTTCAAATACTTTGACCATCTAATGAGAAGAGAAGACTTATCTGAAAAGACCCTGATGTTGGAAAGATGGAAGGCAAAAGGAGAAGGAGACTGCAGAGGACGAGATACTGTAGTTAGATAATATCAGAATGAACATGAACATGAATGAACATGAATTTGGACAAACTTTGGGAAACAGTCGAGGACAGGGGGACCTGGAATACTGTGGTCCATGGCAGAGGTGATATTCAGTAGGTTCTAACCAGTTCTGGAGAACCGGTAGCGGAAATTTTGAGTAGTTCGGAGAACCGGCAAATCCCACCTCTTACTGGAGATTTTACAATATCCTTCCCCTGCCACTCCCACCAAGCCACACCCACCAAGCCACGCCCACAGAACCAGTAGTGAAAAAATTTCAAATCCCACCACTGATCTAGTTGTCCTGACTCTACCCTGAATTAAGGGATTATGGAGTCATAAAAAGAAAGTTTTTAAAATCTATTAGTTATTATTTATAGGTGACAATCAACAGCTTGAATTACACCCAGAATAATACTGGTAACAAATGCCATTCATGGGAAGATACATAGGCAAAATGAACAATACTCATAGCTACTTATACAGTCGCATAAGTTGTGGTGTCTGAGCGATTTTCCAGGTTGGCCTTAGCTCTGTTCATTTTTTGAAAAACAAGTTGTGAACCCCAGCCATAGGGAATACAGTGCAATGCTCACAATCAGTACAGCGAGTAAACAACTCAATTTCCTTTAGCTTAGTACAGGTGAAACTCAAAAAATTAGAATATTGTGCAAAAGTTCATTTATTTCAGTAATGCAACTTAAAAGGTGAACCTAATATATGAGATAGACTCTTTACATGCAAAGCAAGATAGTTCAAACCGTGATGTGTCATAATTGTGATGATTATCGCTTACAGCTCATGAAAACCCCAAATTCACAATCTCAGAAAATTAGAATATTGTGAAAAGGTTCAATATTCTAGGCTCAAAGTGTCCCACTCTAATCAGCTAATTAAGCCATAACACCTGCAAAGGGTTCCTGAGCCTTTAAATGGTCTCTCAGTCTGGTTCAGTAGGAAGCACAATCATGGGAAAGACTGCTGACCTGACAGTTGTGCAGAAAACCATCACTGACACCCTCCATAAGGAGGGAAAGCCTCAAAAGGTAATTGCAAAAGAAGTTGGATGTTCCCAAAGTGCTGAATCAAAGCACATTAATAGAAAGTTGTGTGGAAGAAAAAGGAGTACAAGCAGCAGGGATGACTGCAGCTTGGAGAGGATTGTCAGGAGAAGGCCGTTCAAAAGTGTTGGGGACTTTCACAAGGAGTGAACTGAGGCTGGAGTCAGTGCATCAAGAGTACCACACACAGACAGATCCTGGACATGGGCTTCAAATGTCGTATTCCTCTTGTCAAGCCGCTCCTGAACAATAAACAACGTCAGAAGCGTCTTACCTGGGCTAAAGAAAAAAAAGTACTGGTCCTAAGTCCTCTTTTCTGAGGAGAGCAACTTTTGCATCTCATTTGGAAACCAAGGACTCAGAGTCTGGAGGAAGAATGGAGAGGCACACACTGCTTCCTTCCGCAGACGAGCTTTATGGGGATGCCGACTTCATTTTCCAGCAGGACTTGGCACCTGCCCACACTGCCAAAAGCACCAAAACCTGGTTCAATGACCATGGGATTACTGTGCTTGATTGGCCAGCAAACTCACCTGACCTGAACCCCATAGAGAATCTATGGGGCATTGCCAAGAGAAAGATGAGAGACATAAGACTGAACAATGCAGAAGAGCTGAAGGCCGCTATTGAAGCATCCTGGTCTTCCATAACACCTCAGCTGACAGCTTCCATGCCACGCTGCATTGAGGCAGTAATTGCTGCAACAGGGGCCCAAACCAGTACATCTGAGTACATCTGCATGCGTATACTTTTCAGAGATCTGATATTGTTCGATGTACAATCCTTGTTTTATTGATCGCATGTAATATTCTAATTTTCTGAGATTGTGGATTTGGGGTTTTCATGAGCTGTAAGCCATAATCATCTCAATTATGACACATCATGGCTTGAACTATCTTGCTTTGCATGTAATGAGTCTATCTCATATATTAGTTTCACCTTTTAAGTTGCATTACTGAAGTAAATGAACTTTTGCATAATATTCTAGTTTTTCGAGTTTCACCTGTAGATTGAAATATAGCACTCAGCATTATTGCCTATCTAGCTGGTGATTAAACATAAATTCATGTGTACATCCATAATAATAAAGGAGAAGGCATGTCCATGGCAGAAACTAAATTAAATAAGTAATTAAATGCAGCCTCCACATTGTTACTTGCAGTGGATTAAAACTGATTAATAAACAACTGGTCCTTATCAGTGCTGTGATTAAGCATTGTGTAAAAAATGATTAACAGGAAGGGGAATTCCTGATGTAATTAATCTGTTGCTGTAAAAAAGCAATTATGAGCTTTAAGAGGACCAGGTTCTATAGTGTCAAGCAAAAAAAAAAAAAAAACCCTTCCAGGAATTGCTGTTTTATCCTAATGTTTAATGTTTATTACCTTTTTCTTCTTCCTAGTGTCAGGGCACTGGCAGTTACCCCCATTTAAATTATGAGTCTCTAGCTGAACTTCCAAAACTTTAAGAAGATTTATTAGGGGTAAACATGCCAGCACTGCCTGGGTGTAGTCGACTCAGAGACACATCATTCACTGTCACCCATGACCCCACTTTCCCCCACCCCCTGGGTGTATCATAATTCATATTCTCCAATGGGACACATCCATAGCCAAGAGTAATCAAGCATACTCTCCAGTTAGAATTTTGCATGGCAGAAACTTCAGTCGCCTAGAAACTATCTTTGAAAATATTTATGGAATGCAAGCTGCCCACTGCTCCCCGCTCCCTTTCTGTTGGCAACTCTAAAAAAAACCATAGAAATATTTTATGAGTTGACACCTAGCGTATTCCCACAGATGTAGAGTCCGCTTTTCGGGTTGTTGAATGCCAACTTTGCACAGACAGTTGTGTCTCCTGGGCACAGGCCTGCAGCTTGCATGTCTTTGTTAATGGTGCCTTGCCATCACTGTACTGGATGCCTGAGAGGTCGCCGGCCATTGATTTCTAGTTGGTAGGCAGTCTTGACAATCTTGGCAATAGTAGAAGGTGCTGCTCTCTGGACCAGCAGAGCTGGTCTTCTCTCATCTTCTTTGTAGTTAGTGCCACACCAAAATGTTGTCAAATGGTGTCATTTCTGATGTGGTCAAGAAGGGAGATGCCTGATATCCAATGGAGCATTTTCATTTTCATGGCATAGAGCAGTGGTGAGATTCAATTTTTTTTACTACCAGTTCTGTGGGGGGCTTGGTGGGCATGGCAGGAGAAGGATACTGTAAAATCTCCATTCCCACCCCACTCCAGGGGAAGGATATTGTAAAATCCCCATTCCCTCCTCACCCTGCATTAACCTGCTTTCTAACTCTGTTCTCCTTTACAGGGCAACAAAAGAAGACCCACCCGATCAGCTGGCACTCAGGAGGCAGAGAATAGATGGGGATGGTAGTCAAAGGTGGTATTCCAAACTATTCAAAATTTCCACTACTGGTTCTCTGATCTACTAAAAATTTCCACTACTGGTTCTCCAAAACTGGTCAGAACCTGCTGAATTACCACCTCCAACATAGAGATAGCTCTGATGCTAAATGTTTATCACCTGCAAGAGTAATTTGATCAGAAAAAGAATGTGTCAAATCTGTCCTTCCTACCTGGTCTGCAAAATCTAGATACCCATTAGATGCCAGGAAAGTATCTACATCTCTTTTGCTGTCACCTAAGAGTCATCCATTTTTCTATAGCCTGGACAGGATAGCTTGAATTACTGTTCAAGGTAATTACTTTCCTACTCTCTACTTTGTTTTCCAACAGTCCTTAGAATGATACAATCCGGGAAATCAACTACAGACTTAAAGCCATTCGTTTAGTAATCATGCTAAGTTACAATGGCACTGAAAAAAGTAAGCTATGACCATTTTTCACACTTATGACCATTGCAACATCCCTGTGGTCGCATCACCAAAATTCAGGAGCTTGACAAAATGGCTCATATTTATGATGGTTGTAGCGTTCCAGGGTCATGTTTTGCGACCTTCTTGACAAGCAAAATCAATGGGGAAGTATGATTTGCTGGCAACAGGTGCGGACAGCTGAGGGCTACAATCAGGGTTGTGTTTAACCTCAGGGGTGGGGGACAGGGTAGGCATGGCCAGGGTGGGCGAGACCAGCTCAACATCATGTCGGGGGTGCCTGAGGCGGCCTAAGTGCTCTGCCAGCAAAAATGGGTTCCCAAGCTTGGAAAAACGCAGTCTTTCCAAGCTCCGTTTTCACTGGCAGAGGCTTGCAGGAGGCCATGGCAGCCAAAAACAGAGCTCGGGAGCCCATTTTCGCTAGCAGAAGCACCATGTGCCAGTCCTTCACTGTTTCCAGGGTGGTCTCACGAGCCAGATCTAAGTACCCCATGGGCCTTGAGTTTGACACCCCTGTTCTAGGCCTTTGTGATCTCTGTTGTTCTACATTTTCTGTTTGTTCTCCAACTGCCTCCCAGTTGCCATCAGGATGCTCTTCACTAACCAACAGTTCTTCTGCCCTGCTAAATTTTGACAATCCCTATTTAATACTTTTCAGTTCTATTGCTCATGTTCCAGTAAGATCCTCGTCTATCTGTCACAGAATTTACTATTGTTATTGTTGTTGTTGTTATTCATCCCACAATCAGCCAGAGGTTCAGACTGGGTTTGGCATTTTTGTCTACCTATCAAGTCCTTACCAAGGACGTGGTGTCAACTCAAAAATATTTCTCTGGTCTTTTAGAGTTGCCAGCAGAAAGGGAGTGGGGAAGTAGTGCATTCCTTAAATGCTTCATAGTTAATTTCTAGGTGACCGAAGCTTCTGGCACACAAGGTTATTACTGGAGAGCATGATTGATGACTCTTGGCTATGGATATGTCCCATTGGAGAATATACATCCAGGGGATGGGGAAAGACCAGGGTCAAGGGTGAAATGAATGATTTGTCTCAGAGTCAGCTACACCCAGGTAGCACCAGCATGTTCACTCCTAATAAATCTTCTTTAAACTCTGAGAGATGCGGCTAGAGACTCATGATTTAAATGGGGGTGGATGTCGGAGCCCTGACACCTGGGAGAGGCAGATCTGGATTTATTTATTTGTTTTGTCAATTGCTTACAAGATAATAGGTATAAGTAAAAACATAGTTATGAATACATGGATACATATAACAAAAATAAAAAAATGTTTGACGGTGTTACAGATATCGTTGCAGGATGGAAGCTGTTCCAAATAAAGCTGCCTTCTGCAATTGACTGATGGTGAATTTGTCAATGCCAATGGTGTTCAAGTGGTGCTCCAGTTGTTTTCGGATTGCACCCAAGGCACCTATTACTAGTGGTCAGGGGTGGGATTCAAAAATTTTAACAACCAGTTCTGTGGGTGTGGCTTAGGTGGTGGGTGTGGCTTGGTGGTCATGTAATTGGCTGGGTGTGGCCAACTCAATATCACTCACATCAAGGCACGCATCTCCTCGCCTGGCTTCTCATGACTGTGAGGATGCTGCAACAGTTGTAAGTGTGAAAAATGGTCATAAATCACCTTTTTTCAGTGCCATTGTAACTTTGAATGGTCACTCCACAGAAGCAAAGTACCAGCAAAGGAGGGAAAAAAAACTCCAGAGACGTTCCTGAGACAGGAAGTCTAGTCCTGCCAAGAATGTAATAAGGGTTAATGAGAGGCAGTTTCTGTAAGCAATACCAGAATGTTTCTTTCCTGCCTTCCTTACAGGATTAAGCCAGTAATTTCTTCTAACAACTGCTTCTCTGAACTGCTTAGAATGTTAACAACCAGTTCTAGAGAATAGGTGCAAACTGGTAGAATCCCACCCCTGCTAGTGGCACTATCCTTCCTTGCCTTTGCCACAGTCATTCTATTTCTATTTGTAGGTATATATTTGGTTATCTTCTCCAATTATAACAATAGTAATTGTTGTTGTTATTTTGTTTATTTCTATTCTGCTTTTATTATTTTTACAAATAACTCAAGGCAGTGAACATATCAACACAGGATCCAATCTGGGACAGTCACTGAAACCAGAGGTTTAATCTCCCAAGTTTTTAGCCTGGAACCTATCCCCAGAGAACCTCTCTCTGTATGAATGACACAGGTTCCCTGAGGATGGACTCCACGCATGAGTCTGAAAGCTCAGAAGACTAAACCTCTGGCCTCAATGACCAACCTAGATTGGATCTTGCAACGTTATCCTGGGACACGTACATTTGCTTTCATTTGTGATATCCAATGTACCTTCCTCCCCCTACTTTCCCCACAACAACAATCCTGTGAGGTGGGTTGGGCTAAGAGAGTGCGACTGGCCCAAAGTCACCCAGGGGGCTTTCATGATTAAAGCAAGACTTTAGCCTGATTGCTTTATCCACTGAACCAGACTGGGTCTAGTGGGAAACTGTAACTCAGGGGTGTCAAACTCAAGGCCCATGGGGCCAGCATAGAAATAGAAAAGGACCAGCCTGTAGTGCCTCTGGCAGTCAAAACAGAGCAAGGAGGCTTCATGCATCCCCCCTCAGTGGTGGGATTCTACCAGTTTCCCTACCAGTTCGGTGTTCGTGCACTTTGCAGCTTTCCAAACACCAGCTGAGGCTCTGCTGCGCCAATCATCTGAGAGGATAAAGAACAGAAAAGCACAGGGGCAGGTGGGAGGGCCGATCCTGGGCTTTTCTCTTCTTTCTCCTCTCAGCTAATCGTCAGAGCTTTTTTTTACTACCGGTTTGGGTAAACCGGGCTGAACCGGTAGCATTTCACCACTGATCCTCCCTCCCTCGTGCTACATTTTTGGGCTGGATGGCCTCCTGCAGCATTCTGCCTGCCAAAATGGGGCCTGGGGGTGCACGTGGCCCCCTGTGCCACATTTTGGCTAGCAGGGTGTTGCAGGAGGTATCCGTCCCTTCTCCCTCCTCTCCCAGCAAGCCCATGGAGTAGAACTACAATGCTGATCTGGCCCTCGAAGAAATCCAGTTTGACATCCCTGTTCTAACTAGTGGCGAATGACTTTGGTGAAAGGCAAGTTGAAATGGCCTGAAACAAACACAAGAATTCATCGCCCTGTTATCTGAAGACTACAAAATAAAATACTTCTTTGTTTCGTATAATTTGGTGGCCGTTGCTAAAACAAGTCTTTCGATCCAAGTGCGGTCTTTCTGATCTGAAAGTGCAAGAGAAGTAGAAGCAGATGCTATTGTAGGTGTGGTGGAACTTGGGAACAGAGTTAAAAGATGGATCAGCCAAATATCCCTACATAGCTACAAGTGAACTAAGACCAGCTCCCTTACCTAATCCAAGCAGGTGAAGGTTAGTCAGGAAGATCCCTGTGCATAGGCATGATTAGCAATAAATCAGTTGAATTGGACCTCCAGGTGTTGGACCTAATCTTTTGCACCTGACAGCCATCAACATACAGATGATATGAGCTTCTGGACTCCAATTAAATTAACTTGAAGCTCCAAAAATAATTGAGTTGGGCATATGACATAAGTACCATTGATTCTAAGGCAAATGTAGACAATCTGTTCTTTGACTTTTGCAGTCTCTTATCCTGTTCCAGTACCTCCTACACTGAACTAGCTAATCTTCCATTGCTTTTTACTTGGAACACCATCCTGCCTGAACTCAAGATAACAACACTGTGTAGCCTTTAAAGACATCTCTCTTTGTGAAATGAAATTCAAATGAAGCGTGGTATTAGGGAACAGCCTATGTTTTGAGGTTTACAGTAGCGTTGGTGTCAAATTCCCACTTGACTCTAGCAGTTTGCTGGATGACCTTGAGCCAGCTACTTTCTCTGAGGCTAACCTGCCTCATTATTGATATGGAATTAAATAAAGCTTCTATATATAACATATGATGAATGGTTGCAGGAACTGGGCATGGCTAGTCTAGGGAAGAGAAGGACCAGGGGAGACATGATAGCAGTGTTCCAATATTTGAGGGGCTGCCACAGAGAGGAGAAAGTGGTCAAGCTATTTTCTAAAGCACCCAAAGGTCAGACAAGGAATAATGAATGGAAACTGATCAAGGAAAGATTCAACCTGGAAGTAAGGAGAAATTTTCTGACAGTGAGAACAATCAGCCAACGGAACAGCTTTGCTTTCAGAAGTTCTGGGAGCTTCATCACTGGAGGCTTTCAAGAAGAGACTGGACTGCCATCTGTCAGAAATGGTGTAGGGTCTCAGGCTTGTGGGGAGGGCTTGGACTAGATTGACTTACAAGGTCTCTTCCAACTCTGTTACTCTGTATCTGTATAAATCAGGGGCAAAAGTTATCCAGGGACAAAAAGGTATGAGAAACCATCATCATCATCATCATGATCTTTATCCAAATGATAAAAATTCTTTGTGGTCTCAGATGGAAAACTCCCTATATAATCTGATATGTGATCCTTTTTAAGGGACCTGCCAGGATCCAGGAGGCTTTGTTTGAAGTCTGCTGAGCTATAACTGGAACACAAAATTTCCATAAACTGTTGCTTGATACTTGCACAACACTAAATAAAAAATGTCTGTGCACATTTGAGCCTAATCCATTGTACCACTCTAGCTGGTGTAGTCACTTTACAGTTTACAGTTAAGTGGGCCATGAAAACTCAGAAAATAGTGTTTATGATTCTTTATTATTCTGTAAACTCAATAAGCCATGATGAAGCCATGCAAATAATTCGATTTACAACCATTCATTTAATGACTGTTCAAATTTGCAATGGCACTGGAAAAAACGATCTGTGACTGTTCTTCACAATTGTGATTGTTGTAGCGCCCCCGTGGTCACATAATCAACTGGCCTGTGTTTATGACAGTGGTGAGTGGATGGGAGGGAGCTGAATTAGAAGTTATTTGTTGTGTACAACCTAACTTATTCAACATGGTTAAGTCATGTAAACAATAATCCCATCTTTCTGTGCTGTAGAAGTTCAGGTTGGTAATACCAACCTGACAGGTATCTGAAGTTGATGGGATGTAGATGCCTTTCTACACCTGAAAACCAGAGGTGGTATTCAGCAGGTTCTGACTGGTTCTGGAGAACCGGTAGTGGAAATTTTGAGTCATTTGGAGAACCAGCAAATATCACCTCTGACTGGCCCCAACCCCATTTATTCTCTGCCTCTGGGTCTTCTTTTGTTGCCCTGCACAGAAGAATGGAGCTGGAAAGCAGGTTAATGGGGTGGGGAGGGAATGGGATTTTGTAATATCCTTCCCCTGCCATGGCCACCAAGCCACGCCCACAGAACCAGTAGCAAAAAAATTTGAATCCCACCTCTGTTGGAAACCATAGAGGGCAAGACTGCCCCTGAGAAGCACTGAGGGATTGCCTGCCTCCTTGGTCTGCACTGTCCTGGGAATAAATGCCTGTGGGGACAAGCAAGCAACTGGTGAATTAAGTTTTACCTAGATCAGGGGTGTCAAACTCAAGGCCTGCAGGCCAGATGTGGCCCACCGGGGGGCTTAGATCTGGCCCACAGGGCACCCTGGAAACAGCAATGGACTGGCCCGCAGTGGCCCTCTGCCAGTGAAAACGAAGCTCATGGGAGGGCTGTTTTTGCTTGCAGAGGGTTGCAGGAGGCTGTTGAAGCCAAAAATGAAGCTAGTGAGGGCCACGAGCAGCCCCCCCGAACTCCATTTTCACTGGCAGATGGTTTCAGGAAGCCATCGCAGATGGAAATGGAGCCTGCTTTCGCTGGCAGAGTGCTCGAGCCACCACAGGTGCCCCCGACATGAGTGATGTCAATCTTGCCACTCCCACCCTAGCCATGCCCCACCCTGGCCCCCCAAAGTCAAGCACAACCCTGATGTGGCCCTCAATGTTGTGGTGGGATTCAAACTGTTTTTACCACCAGTTCTATGGCCGTGATTTGGTGGGTGTGGCAGGGGAAAGAGACTGCAAAATCCCCATTCCCACCCCACTCCTGGGGGAAGGATATACTACAAAATCCCCATTCTCTCCCCAACCCACTAACCTGCTTTCCAGCTCTGTTCTCCTGTGCAGGGCAACAAAAGAAGACCCAGCCGATCAGCTGGGACTCAAGAGGCAGAGAATAGATGGGGGCGGGACCAGTCAGAGGGGGTATTTGCTGGTTCTCCGAACTACTCAAAATGTCCACTATCGGTTCTCCAGAACTGGTCAGAACCTGCTGAATACCACCTCTGCCTCAATGAAATTGAGTCTGATGCCCCTGTCCTAGATAGTCTACAAGCCACCTGCTCCATGCTGGCTAGCAGCAGTAATGTTAGACGTAGAGGCTGATTGTGAGGATTCGACTAGCTGCCATTCAAACGTGTGAGCTCTGCAAAGTCCAAGATCCATTTAGAACCATACAAAGGCCAGAGCTTAAAATCTGAGCTCTTAGTCACGATTGGACTGCAATACTAAAAGCTATCTGCATGATTAGACTGCTACAATATTTCTGCAGTGCTAGGCTGTTGCTATATCCTTATGAGTTTTGAATTAATCTTAGAGCTTTTCATGCAAGTAGCCCTAATGTGATCCTCTGCTATAATGTGCAATCAGCAAACGTGCCAAAAAAAAAAAAAAAGCACCTGTCCAGAGAACGGATGTGAGAAAATCCACCCACAGATCCTGTTTTCTGCCTTGAAATCCTGTTTCATGCTGTGCAGATATCTGCATAGCGGCTAAATTCTTGAAACTTCTACGAAATATGCTTCTATTACTGTATTGAGTTTCCTTTGGTGGTTTTAAACTTACTTTATCATCAAGACTCTTGGAGAACTCTGCTGGAGCTGTATGTTTTCTCATTACTTATAAGTTGAATAATCACCCATAACTCCCTGGCTGCTCATTTTTCATGTGGTCATCACACAAATGACCCACATGATGTCACTTTTCCTGTGCTTGGACTGCTATGCACACACCCATTGATCATCTATAACTAAATTAGTGCAAGAAGATCACATTCATTATTCCTGATGAATTTCTCCAAAATGCCATCTTTCTTGGAAGGAAAAAGGAAGCGAAGTTGCACTTAGTGGATTGTATGAGGGTCATTGAGGCACTTGGAGGTTTATCTATGTCCTCAGGGTCACCTAAGTAGTACAAATGGTTCCTGTAGTCTGCAATTTTTCCTCTGGAAATCCATTCCTACTCCCACACCATTCAAAGGGTATTCCAGTTGCTTCCTGAGAAAGCACTTTTGGGACAACCATGATCTGGATCATTGAGAATCTCTACAAACTTTTAGCAATTTGGGATGAACACCTTTTGATTTTTTTAAATAAAATTACAATTAGTTAGTTGTCTAAGAGAGTGGCAAGAATTGACTGGATGGCTATGAAAAAAAAACTTTGTCCATTGGATTGAAAACTTGTAACTAAAATACATGAAAGAATACATACATTTTTTTTAAAAAAAAATCATTTAGCAGTGAGAGACCCAATTAAATACCTGAGTGGAAACATGATATAAATTATGACCAGTCCCATGGTGACAGGTGATAAAATTGGGTTTGCCAAATTGTTTTGTAAATAAGAGAAGCTTATTTTCTTCCAAATCCCTTATTTAGACAAATCAAGAATGAGAAATAGTTAAATCCCTGGCCATCTCAATTGAGGGGAAATGATAGGTCTCTGAAAATAGAAAATGTCATATATATATATTTATATATATAGTTGCTATGGTGACAGCATAACTATAACCAGTTTCAATCCAGGCTCCATGGTGTCACTTTCAGTTTTATTTGATGTTTTCTTCTTGGGTGTGTCCAATGTTCACAGACTTCTGTTTCTGGGTGTTATCTCTTAAAACTAAATTGGTCTGGAACTTGACCTGCCCTGCAGGTAGTTTTTGGAAAAGTGATTTACATGATTATATGAACTGAAATGGTGTACTTTTTTTCTTAATAGGTGTCTCACTGTTACCCTTTTAAGAAAAAAAAAACCCACTGTGTTTCCATAATTCTTCCACTCCCTTTTCTTATAAATGTGAAACATTTTCTTCTGGGCACATATTATCACATGTGGTGGACATGTTCAAAAGTGAAAAAATACTGGACAAAAATACACATCTGGCTAGAAAAAAAATGATAAGGGAACATATAGATTTAAAACTGGAAATATTCCTGTTGGGCCTCATACCAGATAAATATAGTAAAAGAAAGGCATATTTAATAGTACATGTGTTAACAGCGGCCTGTATTATGTTCGCACAACATTGGAAGGGTGAGGAGATCCCCACTGAAGAAAAGATAATAACAAAAATTTTAGAATACGCAGAAATAAATAAACTAACATTTGAAATTAAAGGAAGACACTGAATATTTGGTTAAACAAACAGTAAGAAATTGAAAAGATTAATTTCATGATCATGGTTGTTTATTGTAACTTATTGTGATTAATTTTGATTAGTTTCACTAATTAATATGTATCAAAGTTATGAAGGAAAAGCACTGTTATCATGAAATTATCATTAGGGAAGACTATTACTATGATTATGACGAATATTACTCCAAGAAATGTAACCAGGCAACACACTGTATATATGGACTTTGAACATGTTGCTCTTTTTATTTATATATTAATAAATATATATATATATATATAGAAATATTTTCTGAGGGTTTCCCCCATTTTCTCTGTCTTGGCTTCTAGATCTTGACATCAAATGGAGTGAAATCATAGTATCCTTATCTTCTTCTAGTCCTACAACCTTAGATACCATGGCTGGCTGGCAGTTTTCCAGGTGTCAATTGGCTTCTGTTAATCTAAGGAGAAAGCTGTTGTTTTTTATAGATAACTTGGGGGTAGTCTACCTTAGCAACCTTCATTGAGCCACTGCCAACGTCTCAGCTAATCTGGTTAAGAAGAATTTAAAAGCATTAGCTGATTGTAGCCTGACAGGGCATAATTACTGCCTTCTCTTCATTAAGTTGCACATGTTCAGTCAGTCTCTATTTTGATTTGGCACAAAGCAGTGAAATAAGGGACTGGAGGCTAAAACATATAAAGGACGGTTGCTGGAATTGGGTAGGTCTAGTTTAATGAAAAGAAGGAATAGAGGTGATAGGATAGCAGTGCTCCAATATCGAAAGTGTCAAGCTATTCTCCAAAGCACCTGAAGGCAGGACAAGAAGCAGAGGATGGAAACTAATCAAGGAGAGAAGCAACCTAGAACCCTAGGGAAGAATTTCCTGACAATTAACAATTAGAACAATAGTTAGAACAATTAATCTGTGGAACTACTTGTCTCCAGAAGTTGTGAATGCTCCAACACTGAACGTTTTTAAGAAGAGATTGGACAACCGTTTGTCTGAAATGGTGTAGGGTTTCCTGCCTGAGCAGGAGGTTGGACTAGAAGACCTCCAAGGTCCCTTCCAACTCTGTTATTCTGTTATTCAGTTGCTGCTATATTAAATCAAGAGATTTTCCCCAATCCTTCGTTGAAACCATCCAAAGCTGATTCCTGTCTTTTCCCATGGTGCCATCATGAAGTTTCTTATCCAGCCTTCACTGCATGAAGAGGAAATTCTCACAATGGGTAAACACATAAGCTAAGACAGATGGGATCAATCTATGGTGACAATATGATGGTGTATGAGATAGAAATGGATGGATTGGTAGAAAAGTCATTCAGTTTGTCAGGGCAAATTTCAGAGCATTGAAGGATGATCTCCAGAGGATGCTTCTGTAGGTCACACTTCTTGGAATGACCTTGTGATCATGCAATATGACCTTCCTTGTTAGTTTAGCACAGAGATGCCAAACTCAAGGCCCGCGGACTGAATCCAGCCTGGGGGTTGCTTAGATCCAGCCTACGGGGCTGGCCTAGAAATAGCAAAGGACCGGTGCCTCTGCCACCGAAAATGGAGCTCATGGGCCAAACACATTTTCAGGCACAACGGCCTCCTGCAGCCAACAAGAGAGGGAAAGAGGAAAGGCAAAGAAAAAGAAGGAAAGATAGGAAGAGAGCAAGGAAGGAAAAATAAGGAAAGAAGGGAAGGGAGAAGAAAAAAGAAGGAAGGAAAAAGAAGAAAAAGGAAGGAAGGATAGAAGGCAGGAAGGACAGTATCTCAGAAATAGTGTCAGGGCTCCAACAAATCCAACCCTATTCAAATCATCAGTCTCTAGCCACATCCCTCAGAGTAAAAAAGAAATTGATTTATTAGGAGTGGCCATGTTGGCGTTAGCTGGGTGCGGCAGACACTAAAATACATCATTCATTTCCCCCTTGACCCTGGTCTTCCCCACACCCCCTCGATGTATATTCTCCAATGGGACACATTCATACCCAAGAGTCATCGATCAAGCTCTCCAGTAATATTCTTGCAAACTGACAGCTTTGGGCTGCCAAGGCGATTATCTAAGGCATTTAAGGAATGCACTGCTTTCCCCCACTCCCTTTCTGCTGGCAACTAAAAAGACTAAAGGAGCATTTTTTTAGTTGCAGATAGATTACAATGAGAGTGAGGGAGGGTCTTATGGAAGTCCTGCATTAGTACTTGGCCACCACAGGTGTCCCCAACACGAGTCCTGTGTCATGCTCACCATGGCTAGGCCCCCTTCCCCGGCCCTCCAAGGTCAAACACAACCCTGATGCGGCCCTCCGTGAAATAGAGTTTGACACCCCTGGTTTAGCACGATGACTGTGATATAGTCAACAATCTAGCAATCACGTTCATATCTGAATAATTAAAAAGCACCATAGCAACCCTGAAACAAATAAAATGTCTTGAGAAGGGGAATTCAGTCCAGATCTACAAAGAGTTAAATGAGAGAATTAAACTAAAGAAAATAAAGCTGTATTCAATAAATATGTGGCATCAAAATTTTTGCTTGGTGTTACACATACTAGCCTTGAAAACAAATGTTCATCACTGCTAATTAGCTCCAGAGGACCACAAGTGCCAGTAAATCTCTTGAAATAATGAAGAGCAAACTGCTCATTATGATATGAATCCCTAATACAGGCCTGAGAATCTAATGCTGTCCATAAGGCTCCATGACCTATACTGTGCTATCTAATAACAGAGTTGGAGGACCTTGGAGATCTTCTAGTCCAACCCCCTGCTCAGGCAAGAAACCCTACACCACTTCAGACAAATGGTTGTCTGATTTCTTTAAAAACTCCCAGTGCTGGAGTATTCACAACTTCTGTAGGCAAATTGTTCCATTGAGTAATTGTTTCATTGGGAAATTCCTCCTTAGTTATAGATTGCTGCTCTCCTTGATTACTTTCTCACCCATTGCTTCTTGTCCTGCCCTCAGGTGCTTTGGAAAATAGCTTGACTCCCTCTTCTTTGTGGCAGCCCCTGAGATATTGGAACACTGCTACCATGTCACCCCTAGTTTCATTAAACTAGACATACCAAATTCCAGCAACCAAATTCTTTTAAGTTTCTTTATATATATAGCAATCAAACAACTGTCTTTTGGAGTGAGAAATGATATGCAAAGCAAAGAAAAAAGTGAGAAGGAGCAAGTAAAAGAAATTAAAGTCATGAGATATGATTAAAGTCACAAAGAGAAAAGGAAAGGAAATACAACTCTATCTATTTTGTCTACAAATTAAAACATGTACTTCAGGAAAGTCTGATTCTAATTCTACCTTTAGCCTAATAGCAATACAAATGTTTTAATCCCAATGTTTCCAAAACTAGTAATCCCTACAATAATACGAATTTAAGAATATCATTAGCTGTTTAATTATATTTTTTCTAACTTTTAGAATAGAATAGAATAGAATAGAATAGAATAACAGAGTTGGAAGGGATCTTGGAGGTCTTCTAGTCCAACCTCCCTGTTCAATCAGGAAACCCTACACCATTTCAGTTAAATGGTTGTCCAATCTCTTCTTAAAAAACCTCCAGTGATGAAGCACCCACAACTTCTGGAGGCAAGTTGTTGCACTGATTAATTATTCTAACTGTCAAGAAATTTCTTCTTAGTTCTAGGTTGCTTCTCTCCTTGATTAGTTTCCATCCTTTGCTTCTTGTCCTGCTTTGGAGACTAGCTTGACCCCCCCTCTTCTTCGTGGCAGAAAAAAATGCTGCCAGTTCAGCCAAACCGGTGCTGCAAAAGAAAAAAAGAGTTTTGACCACTTCCCAGTCACATAGCCATGCCTACCCAGTCACATGACACCTGGCCACGCCCACCTAGCCATGCACACAGAACCGGTAGTAAAAAAATTTGAATCCTACCACTGGTTCAGTTGCCTCTTTTCTGGCCCATTGCCTAGTCTGCAGCTCACCTTCCCTGTTTCTCAGGTTCATAGTCACATACCATTACAAGCCCCAACCTTTAATCTATTGTCAATAGAATTTTCTTGCATTAAATATTACTATGACAAGTAATCCTCATATAACATGAATCATGAATATTCACCAAACTAACAGGTTAGATTTCCCTGACTGATGTATACAGAAATGTTTTGTTCTGGACAACTCAAAGTTATCTAGGAAACAATTCACATTGTTACAGGGCATTAACTGATACCATAAATTCAACCTAGAAGTAACTATCAAGCCAAAGCAAACACTATATTCAAGGAAGCAAACTTTTATTTTTACCCTCTAGTCAGTGATTTAGCCTGACAGTAAAAAATAAAATATTATTCTAGCAAGCAACCCTATTGTAACTGGGAACATTATAAAAACTAGTCATAAAAATCACTCAAAACTATCTTTCCTTTTAACTGTAAGCACAGCTTTAAGGAAACCTATCATAGCACCCAGACTATAATCCTTCAAAGGAAGACAATGGCAATTATTACCCTCTGTTGTTCCATATTCAGTGGAGGGGAAGAAGAAGAAGAAGAAGAAGAAGGAGGAGGAGGAGGAGGAGGAGGAGGAGGAGGAGGAGGAGGAGGAGGAGGAGGAGGAGAAGGAGAAGGAGAAGAAGAAGAAGAAGAAGAAGAAGAAGAAGAAGAAGAAGAAGAAGAAGAAGAAGAAGAAGAAGAAGAAGAAGAAGAAGAAGAAGAAGAAGAAGAAGAAGAAGATGATGATTATTACTACTTTTAGGCAGCCATTAAAGAGTCCCAAAGAAGAATCCTCAATCCAGTTGAAGAAGCTGCTGAGACCTCTTTCCAATTCTTCATATAGTTACATCTACTGCCGATCTGGATGTCTTACTCTTGAACTGATTTTCTCACAAGGACCTCCCCTATCAGCAAGCAAAACATTCTCAGAATTATCTTTGCAAAAACTGCTGAAAACATTATAGGGAAGGGAATTTGGTGGGAGGGGAAAAATACCCTCAAAACAATTGAGAAGACACCATAGGGAGATTAAGGCATATTTCAATTTATTATTTTTTACTTAGCCCACACATGTACAGCTTCCAAAGGATATTGGCTTCCCATTCCCAGTCATTATGCTCCTTGTAAAACTGTGCATAAATGTCCACAAACTTTTCAACTAAATGGAGATGGGAAAATCCTGGTTTGTTGAGTGGTTTTCTTCCGTAACTAATAACAACTTTGGGCAGCTTTAAATCTACAAACGGGGACATGGAGTGGGGAGCAAACTTAGCTCCTTCTGGTTGCTTCATTTGAAAGGAAAGAAAAACTTTGTTTGGCCCAAATTAGTCTGTTGGCAAAGAAATATGATAAAATTGTCCTAACAAATAAAGTAGGTAGTTCTCATTTATTTCCCCTCCTTCATTAAACAACTGCCAGTTAAAGGTGAATCAAATTACATGTGTTTTGACATCAATGAGTACTTCAAAGAATTACTGAATTGTGTTTTTCAAAACACTTAGATCTCTGATTGAACTGAAGCTTTATACACGCACAATTAGGAAATTCATTTCCTTATTATTAATGGTATTCTCTGAAGAATGCTAGTCATCTGAGTTCATTTTTTCAGAACATGTAGCTCTTGATATTGACAGTATATGTTCTTTTGCCTTGAAAACAATCCTTTTATGTTTGGATCAAAGAGTTTTCAAACACTAGTTTCCCTTTATAAATATTTATAATTTCTGCAAGCTTTTTCAAAACTAATGGAAAGGCTTCTATGATATCCAGGTTACAGCACTTAATTTAACAAGTGTTTTATATTCTCCTGATTTTTTTTCCTTACCTCCTTCCCCAACCTTTACTTTTATTATTATTATTATTATTATTATTATTATTATTATTATTATTGTTGTTGTTGTTGTTGTTGTTGCTGCTGCTGTTGTTTTTAATGTTTAGTATCAGTATTATCTGTTGAGCTCAGGATGTCCTAGAATTCTATTGCTTTGGTGTATTTCTCTTCATCTCTTAAACTGAGAATAAGAAGCTAGAAAATACAGTTGTGATGTCTTTCAGCTGAAACTGGGCTGGAAATTTACTGAAAGACGGTGAAATTTTCACTTTAAAAAAAACTGGGCAAACAGATCAACTGAGTGGTTAATGATTTTGTTTGGATTTTATTTTTTAAGTAAGGATTTCTAAATAAATGAATCTGAAGAAAAGTTGGTGGCTTCTTATCTGCATTGCTCAGTTGGAGTTATCACTTCCTCTTTTTAAAAAAGCTAATTTTCAACAACCCAAAATCCTTTTTATGCTTGAATTAGCAGCTTTATAAGAATCTATCGCATTCATAAAAGTTGGCTACATTCCCTGTAAAGCCAGTTAAGAAAACACAACTGTTGTGTTTACATAACTGATTGACTATGTGCTGTCAAGTCATTTATGACTCCTTGGGACCACCTACTTAATTTTTCTCCATTAGTTTATATAATACAAGGTCCCTAAATAATTGATATGATAGCTTATTTTTCGGGCCAAATTAACCCCATATGCTAAGAGAATGGCTGGGTGAACCCAAAGCAACCTTTGGGGAACAAACCAGAGGTGGTATTCTGCCAGTTCTCCCATGTTCTGGAGAACCAGTAGCAGAAATTTTGGGTAGTTCAGAGAACCTGCAAATACTACCTCTGACTGGGCCTGCACCCATCTATTCTCTGCCTCCCGAGTCCCAGCTGATTGGCTGGGTCTTCTTTTGTTGCCCTGCACAGGAGAATGGAGCTGAAAAGCTGGTTAGTGGGATGGGGAGGGGAGAGGGATTTTACAGTATCTTTCCCCTGCCACGCCTGCCAAGCCATGCCACAGCCACCAAGCCGCACCATGCCCACCAAGTCATGCCCACAGAACCAGTAGTAAAAAAAATTGAATACCACCACTGGAACAAACATGGTGAACTTGAAGTCCTAGTACATGAGGGTCATTATGATAGAGTGGCAGTTACTGAAACTTGGTGGGATGAAACTCATTACTGGGACATACTGATGGAAGGACACAAACTGTTCCAAAGAAAGAGACCTAATAAAAGATGAAGTGGAGTTGTATCATGTGTAAGAGATCACTACATCTCTATAGAAATGTACGAAACCAAGAATGGAATGCATATGGGTCAATATAAAAGAAAAAAAAAGGGAATGACATTGCCATAAGTTTATACTATAGACCACCCAACCAAGCAGAAGAAATAGATGAACAATAAACCTTGATTCACAGCTAAACTTAAGCTATGTTGTTCCCAAGAGGAAGCCTATTGAAAAGGTGACAGAATGCTATACAACCAGGCCAGAAACATATCAACAAACGAGATCAGAGCAGCAAAAAGAAGCTACTCTGAAAAGCTAAAGAATCAATTCTCAACAAATGAACCAGCAAACTTGTGGAAAACTCTTAAAAACATCACTGGCTTCAGCAAACCTCCTTCCTAGGCAGAAGGAAATCAACAACTAGCAGATGACCTGATTGTGTTTTACTGCAGGTTTGAAAAGAAACTACAACTACCTATCTCCACAACCCACATCTCAAACACACCAACAACAGCCAAGCCTCCTACAACTGGCCCCAATCCATTGGGCTCACAACCTCTGGTGGTCACAAAAAAAGAAGTGCAAGATCTATTACACAGACAGAAGCCAGGAAAAGCACCAGGGCCAGACAAGATAACTCCTTCTTGCTTAAAAGTCTGTGCTGACCAATTGGCCCCCATCTTCACCCAAATCTTTAATAGATCACTAGTGATGTGCTATCTTCCTTCCTGCTTCAAATGTTCTACCACCACCCCAGTGCCAAAGAAGCCCTCCATCAAGGAACTGAATGACTACAGACCAGTTGCTCTAACATCTGTAGTTATGAAAATCTTTGAAAGGCTTGTGCTGTCCCACCTGAAAACCATCACGGATCTGCTGTTAGATCCCATGCAGTTTGCATACTGAGCAAATAGATCGATGATGCTGTTAACTGGCTCTGCATTACACCCTGCAACACCTTGAATCTCCAAATACCTACGCAAGGGTCCTCTTTGTAGACTTCAGTTCAGCATTCAATACCATCATTCCAGACACCCTTCTAAGTAAATTAAACCAACTAGCAGTACCTGAACACACTTGTAAGTGGATCATAAGCTTCCTAACAGACAGAAATCACATCTGATACCTATACAATCAGCACAACCCCCACCCCACCCAAGGCTGTGTGCTATCTCCACTTCTCTTCTTCCTATATACCAATGACTGCATCTCCAATGATCCATCTGTTAAAATACTGAAGTTTGCTGATGACACAATAGTGATTGGTCTCATTCAAGACAACGATGAATCTGCATACAGACAGGAGGTTATATAACTTGCCTCATGGTATAACTGGAACAATCTGGAACTGAACACACTCAGAAATGGTAGTAGACTTTAGAATAAACCTTCCTATACAATACAATACTCTTACAATACTAGAAAACACAGTATCAACAGTAGAGACCTTCAAATTTCTAGGTTCTACTATATCACATTACCTAAAATGGACACCTAACATCAAAAACATCATCAAAAAAGCACAACAAAGAATGTTCTTTCTGCGCCAACTCAGAAAGCTCAAACTGCCCAAGGAGTTGCTGATACAGTTCTACAGAGGAATTATTGAGTCTATCATCTGCACCTCTATAACTGTCTGGTTCTCTGCAACGCAAAAGGACAGACACAGACTTCAGAGGATAATTAGGACTGCAGAAAAAACAGTTACTACCCACCTGCCTTCAATTGAGGACCTGTATACTGCACAAGTCAAAAAGAGGGCTGTGAAAATATTTACAGACCCCTCACATCCCGGACATAAACTGTTTCAACTCCTTCCCTCAAAACGACGCTATAGAGCACTGCACACTAGAACAACTAGACACAAGAACAGTTTTTTCCTGAAAGCCATCACTCTGCTAAACAAATAATTCCCTCAACACTGTTCAACTATTTACAAAATGTACACTACTATTACTGTTAATCTTCTCATCACTCCTTGTCACCCATCCCCTCCCACTTGTGATTGTAGGACTGTAACTTTGTTGCTTCTATCCCTACGATTTATATTGACTGTTTCCTAGTATGATTTGATTGTTGGTTGTACCCTATGACTATCATTAAGTGTTGTACGTTATGATTCTTGATTCTTAACTAATGTACCTTTTCTTTATGTATACTGAGAGCATTTACACCAAGACAAATTCCTTGTGTGTCCTATCACACTTGGCCAATAAAGCTATTCTATTCTATTCTGTTCTATTCTATTCTATTCTATTCTATTCTATTCTATTCTATTCTATTCTATTCTATTCTATTCATCAGTTAACCAGTGTATGTAGGAAACCTGCCACATTAGCAATAACATTTAGACCGTTTCAAAGTGCTTCACAGCCCTCTCTAACTGAGTCAGTCTATTGCCCCCAACAATCTGGATCCTCATTTTACCCAAGGATGGAAGGCCGAATCAACCTTGAGCCAAGCAGTCTATCCTAAAACAGGCAGACAAGAATTTGGGATAAAAGCAGATGAATCTATGACAAGACCAGTATTCAGCAGCTGCCTTTATCCTCAAAAAATGTAAACTGAAGATGCCTTTAATTCAAGGTTACGAACCAGATGGGAAAAGAGTCTTGACATTTGACTTTGCATGCACTACTGAGCACTAGAAAACTGGAGGAAATGGATGTGGAGAAAATTGCAGAGGGATTTTGAAATATCTGAAAGGTTTGTTTTGCAGTTGTCTACATAACACGCCTCCCGTTGGCTAGATGGATATTCTCAGGACTTTCATCACGTTGTTCTTCTCTGATTCATTTCTTCTTTTGTTCTGACTTTGATCTATCCACTTCAAGAGTTGACTTGATCTGCTGGTATAATGGAGGAAAGCACACTGTTGGCTTTTAGATTTACACAGTCACTATTGCATTATCTTTATTTGTATTAATGTAAGCACCAAACACAAAACAACTTCCAACTAAAGTTATACTCCTAAAAGTAGGGTTTCTCTACATATACTTGTTCTGGTGCTATCTCTTATTCAGTGAAGGACAAGGTGCAGTATATGTTGAGAAAGATGGGTGGCTTCACGCAGGATACTTTCAGACCATATTATCTTAAAGGCTAGCAGAATTACCAGCCCAGCCTATGAAGATTATCATTATACCAACTGTAACTAAAGAAAAACCCTTCCAATTTTCAATATAAGATACAAACAAGCCCTAATTATATGTTGTCAGTCATTGTATAAGTATGCAGTGAAAAAAGAAGAGAGTCCTATTCCAAAAAGTCAGAGTTATGCTCTGACAAATGACAATAGAGAGATTATATTATGTTTCTCAATCCTTAATGCTTGATTTGTTTTGCTTTTGCAATTTCATTGTGATTGGATCTGGGAGCACTTCCATGATCTGTCCATAATCCTGTTGAATTGAATTGGCATCCTTCAGTCTCAAGAGACTATGCTATCGTGCTCTGAAAAGAGGTCCTAAAACAGCATCTAATGTGGCTAAAAATACCAATTTGAGAGCGGCAATCCCTTCCACACTGAGGACAGATACAATCTGCCTCCTGTCCAGCCCCCGAATTTCACTGGTTCTGGGACTGCCTCTTTGCCTCAGCTGAACGAATGTATCTTCAAATTGAAGAAGGCCAGGCTGCGTCTTTAGCCTCCAAGCTGAATGACCAGAGGTCAAGGTTTCCCAGTAAAATGTAATCATGTTACATTTTAGGATAACAAAGCAATAGTTTATACATTGTATGTCCCTATAAATGTAGGAGGAGGAGAAGCAGAACTTGGGATGGAGCCAAGAGAGGAATCAACCTAGAGTTGTTACATTGCTACAACTAGTCAGCTACTCTTGAATTCCATTAACGCTTATCTAAGGCCAATTCAGTGCCGAGTGTTAGTACCAGTAGGTGAGAGTTGACAGGGCAACTGACAAGGCAAGTCACTGTAGTTAGATAGAGTGTAAACCCCACTGTAAACCCCACACCCTTCTAGCACTGAAGATGTTACCTAGTTACTATAGGTCAGGGGTCTACAACCTGTGGCTCTGGAGCCACATGTGGCTCTTTTGGCCCTCTGATGCGGCTCCCTGTCAGCTGATCCCACCACTGGCTGGCTTCGTCCCTCCCCTCCCCATTACTCCTGGCCTGGCCTGAGAAGGTAAGGGTGATAGCAGGGGATGGAAACTCACTCCATATTCCAGAGCAGGAGGTGACTGGGTGGGAGTGCGTGACATCAAGTTGGCCACGCCCAGCCAGTCACACCGGTTGTTAAATTATTGGCTCCCGGCGTTTTCTTTTCTGTGGGAAATAGGTCCAAATGGCTCTGAGTGTTTAAGGTTGCAGACCCCTGCTGTAGGTAATGAAACGTTTTCAAGAAAACCAGCAAGCTCAGAGAGCACCAAAGATCCCACAGTTCAACCCTGAGCTATAAACATGCTCTTCTATTGGTACTGGTACTTTACTCGCTTCCATTTTTTGGACAAATGTAGGCAGACCAACCAAAAAGGAGAGTATGATTTTGCAGGCCTCACAGTAATTTCTTCTTATTATGTGGGATGTTCTTATTCATGCTTTTGGTTTTTGGCTCGGTATTATCTTTAACAGCTGCTTCCATTTAGGTATGTGATGAAGAGGCAAAAACATTCTTTCTTTTGCAACTTCAAAAAGCTCGTGTATTTTAATGTGTTTTTATTCTGTTTCTCAAAGCTCTTTGGTTGAATATGCATGGCATCATTTTCCAACTAAATACCCAATAAACATTTTATAGTACAGCTTATTTACAAAATAAAAACCAAATTTTTCTCGGTATTGAAAGAAGATCAGTTGAACACACTTAGAATTACAGGAGAAAATCCTAGGCTGCAGCACTGCAGATGGCAATGAAGGTGTTATAATTTCTTTTTATGTTGCTTTTTATTGAACTACTTTGATATTAGCACAAAAACTAAAAATACAGTTAGAAAGGAAGGTAAAGAATTAAACCAAAGGCAAATGAGAAGAGGAAAAGGTAGTATTTATGCACTTATCTAGTCTTTAAAAGAATATTTTTGCCCAGAATTTGTACTGAATTGGATCGTGTTTTTTTAAGGAGAAATGTTAATATATTAAGAAATGGTCTCCAAATTGGAATAAAATTATCTTTAATTGTAGATTTTCTTCTACAATTACCTCTGTGTACACTTTCAGCCGATGCAATTGTCCCCAGGGTAAAGATGTATTTAGATTTTCTAGTGTTTTGTAATAACAGATTAGGAGCTTATTCAGTGCTTTACATCACTTCAGTTTACATGGCCTGAGGAAACACAGGTTGTAAATTAAGGGCAAATTTTATTATCAAAGATTGGGAATATTCCTGACTTTGTGAGTTGAAGTCCCAACATCCTAAAATGGTCAAGTTTGAGAAACATTGACTTCTCAGCCTATGAACCCCTCAGAATTCAAATCAACTGCACAGCCAACCAGTGATGGCATCAACCCTCAATCAACCCACGCACACCCCAAACAGCACTTCACCTCCCAATTCCTCACCTGACCCTCACCTGATGTGACCATCAGCCTCCATGTCACTTTCTTGACACCTCATGCTGCTAGCTTCTTGTTGGCTGCCATAGAAATGGGGGAGGGGGGGTAATTTGGTATTAGGGAGGGGAAGATGGCTGGAGAGTGAAGATGGTTTCTGTGTGAACTAAAAAGGAGAGGATGCTTTCCTGCTTACTGCGCAGCTGCATGGATTTATCTCTGTTGAGCCAAGGTCAACCATCTCTGCATACCACATGAGGGAATAACCACCTGAAGATGTACCCCACATGACACTACAAGCACTTCAGATTGGATGTTCAGTTTGGACCTTTGGGGGAGGGAACTTGGGATAACTTTCAACATGCAATTTCTGCGCCTTTTTGCCTCAGACCTTCCTGTATGGCTCCGAGTGCAGCGTCGCTTACCTCGGAGTCCACAGTTCACCGGGGCCCAGCGATTCGACCCGTCAGCAGCTCCCAACTGACGAGCCGCTCCTGACTGAGGTTATGAAGCCATGCTCCATGTCTGACGCAGCGAGGAATGTTGCTTGTGCAAGCCCGGGAATCAGCTGAGGGGGATGACAGGCACCTGGGAGCGGATAGGGGGTTGCCGGTACATGCTGGGAGGATGGTAATGGAGTATGTAGTGGGGGGATCATTTACACGGAGGCAGTTTGAGAGAGATAAACAGGCAATTAGGATGATGTCAAGGTAGGGTTACAGCAATGAAGGTTAATTGAGTTAGGCAGTGCCAGGAGCTCAGCTGCATGTAGGCACGGCTGTGGTCGCTGTAATAATAAATGGGGTTGGAAGGCAGAAGCTCCCAACACTACCCTTACTCGGGTTAAGCCGTTTTTGCTGGAGGAGAGTGTTTGTGATTTGCTGTTCATGGAATAAATCATCACTGAACTACATAGCAAAGTGAAGCTGGTGTCTTTATTCACTTAGTTGAGGCAAATCTTCAAGACTCATAGGACCAGCTGAGACTTGCTTTCTTTTGTTGCTATCACTTCAAACTCAGTAAAAGTACCTTTTCTCTACAATGATGGAGTTGAGGGAGTTCGTTCTTGGGTTTTGAATGAGGCACATCTGACAGTGACCTCCCCATAACAAGACCATCAAAAGGCCCTCAACTGACATGACCCACACCTGACCCATCACAAGATTCTCACCTGAACATGACCCTCACCTGACGTGACCTTCCCATCACAAGACTATCACAAGGCCCTCAACTGACATGACCCACACCTGACCCATCACAAGATTCTCACCTGAACATGACCCTCACCTGACATGACCTCCCCATCACAAGATCCAATGACCACACAAAGCTCTTCTAAGCAGAAGAACACCAACAGCGACATCCCCTAAATTCTGCTGAAGATGTTACCTAGCCTGGTAACAAAACATTCAGAAACCAACCTACAAGCTTGGAGAATGAATCCCACCTGGCCTACAGGTGCTTTAAAAAATAGTTGGACCCCTTCCTCTCTGTGGCAGCTCCTCAAATATTGGAAGACTGCTATCCTTCTCTTCCCTAGACTAGCCATTCCCAGTTCCTGTAACCATTCTTGATATGTTTTAGCCTCCAGTCCCCTTATCATCCTGGTTGCTCTTCTCTGCACTTTTTCTAGAGTCTCAACATCTTTTTTATAGTGTGGTGACCAAAACCGGATGCAGTACTCTAGGTGTGGTCTTACTAAGGCTTTATAGAGTGGTATTAGTACCTCACTTGATTTTGATTGTATCCCTGTAGATGAAGCCCTTGGAGAAGAGAGATTAGCACCCAACGATTATCCCTACTTTTCCAATCTTCTAAAATCCGTTTTAAATATACATTTATGACAATGCATGCTTCTTAATTTCATGGGTGGGGGGTAGAATGGATTAAGTAATAGTTCAGCTAACTAACTAATGTCTTCAATTCCTGGTACTTTTAATTAACTGTCTGATTAGGAAAGCATCAACATAGTGTTTTAATTTTCAAAAGTCTACGTGTTATTCCTTATATTATATGATTTGTCAGCCCTGCATTTTCATAGTTAATTAATTCAATGTCACTGAATATGTACTGAAAGTAACAAATGCTTCCTTTTTTAAAGGCTTAAATAACTCTGATCTTCCAAGGATATCTCAGTTTTTTGATCCTGTCCCTCCTTCTCAATTTTATTTCCCATTATTTAGTCCCAGGAAAAGTTCTTTACTAGATATGAAAACAAATAGCAGGCAGCGAGGGGGCAATATTTGAAACAAGAACAAAGGATTCCTCATTTAAAATTAATGAGATTCTTAAAACAGTGGCACTTTGCAGAGGCACGCAAAAGTCTAAAAAGAGTCAGGCTGCTTTAATGAATAGTAGACAGCTGCTACATTCATGTGAGATTCAGAAGAGATCTTTCAAAGGATTGATGAACTGTGGCTAATTCTTTATGGGACAGCTCACCTAGGAATGCTGTAAAGTGCCTGTCTGAGAGTCAATTTGGTCTAGTGATTAAAGCATCAGGCTAGAAACCAGGAGACTGTGAGTTCTAGTCCCACCTTAGGCATGAAAGCTGGCTGGGTGACTTTGGGCCAATCACCAGGAGACTGTGAGTTCTAGTTCCGCCTTAGGCATGGAAGCTGGCTGGGTGACTGGGCCAATCACCAGGAGACTGTGAGTTTTAGTCCCGCCTTAAGCATCACAACCAGGTGGGTGACTTTGAGCTAATTGCCAGGAGACTGTGAGTTCTAGTCCCACCTTAGCCATGAAATCTGGTTTTGAGCCACTCACTCTCTCTCCACCCAACCCACTGTACTGCGTTGTGAGGAAAATCAGAGGAGGTAGGAAGAAGATGGATGTTTACCACCTTGAGTTATTTATAATAAATCTGGTATAAAAAACCCCAAGTAAATCAAATCCTAAATAACTGTGATACCCCCTCCCCAATAGTAATAAATGTACATGAACTTCCATGGGTGCAGAGAGGATTAAAAGTTTAACAATTATGTTATACTTTGATAAAACAATCTGGCTTAAAGCTGTGGCATATGAGCTGTCAAGACAGGGGAACTGTAAAAAAAATGGCAGAATATACTCTGAAGGAATTTGTGACTTAATGTAGTCTTTAACCTTTCCAAATATGTATTAAGAATATAAATTTCATTATCTGGATGATAATTCTCGCTGTGTGCTGCTTGAAATCCTTTCTGAGAAAGAATATATGGAAGTCTCAAGATGTTCCAAGTTAGGCCTAAATGGATTGCTTCTGGCTAGATATATCTGGGGAAATTGTCTTCACCACCACCAGTGATTAAAGTTAATCCTAATCCATTCATATTGTATCTCAGTAAATGATGGCTTTTTTCACATTAATGAAAGTTATCTTCAGATGGCTCTGAGGTAACTTGTTCTATTTTTACATTTTTGGATTTGAGCCTGAGGAGCAATAGGTGACTGTGCTTTTAGTTCATCTTTTAGAAGCAGACAGAAAAAAAAAACCCTTTACAACCATTTTTAGAAAGTAAATTTGAAATTTTAATCCATCTTGGAAATCTCACCCAAGAAACAATTTTCATATCAGGTATGACATAATTTTCGACTGCAACAGAATCTGGTTGATATGGTGTGACCAAACTTAAGTGCAGAAGTTTGTAAGTATAGACTGGGTAAAACCTGACTTAATAGCAGTAAGTGTGAGAGGCATCTCGGAGTCTTAGTGGATAACCAAGTTAAATATGAGCCAGAAGTGTGTGGTGGCAGCCAAAAAAGCCAATACAATCCTAAACTGCATTATCAAAGGGATACAATCAAGATCGAGTGAGGTACTAATACCACTCTATAAAGCCTTAGTAAGACCACACCTAGAATACTACATTCAGTTTTGGTCACCACATTATAAAAAAGATGTTGAGACTCTAGAAAAAGTGCAGAGAAGAGCAACCAGGATGATTAGGGGACTGGAGACTAAAATATATGAAGAACGGTTACAGGAAAAGCATGGCTAGTCTAGGGAAGAGAAGGACCAGGGGAGACATGATAGCAGTGTTCCAATATTTGAGGGGCTGCCACAGAGAGGAAGGGGTCAAGCTATTTTCTAAAGCACCTGTAGGCCAGACAAGGAACAATGGATGGAAACTGATCAAGGAGAGATTCAACTAGAAATAAGGAGAAATTTTCTGACAGTGAGAACAATCAATCCATGGAACAGCTTGCCTTCAGAAGTTGTGGGAGCTTCATCACTAGGGGGTTTCAAGAAGAGACTGGACTGCCATCTGTCAGAAATTGTGTAGGGTCTCCTGCTTGGGCAAGGGTTGGACTAGATGACCTACAATGTCCCCTCCAACTCTGTTAATCTGTTAGAAAAAAGTACAGAAAACAAATGTTATGGACTTCTAAAAGAAATAAAATCATCTCCCAGCTATATTTCAAGATGAAATTCATAGTTATTTACATTGCTAAAAGGGAACAACACATTTTATTCTCTAAAGTATGTTTCTAGAATTAGGGTTGGGCTGGGGGTAGGAATAGGAGCAGAGTTATTCCATACATGCATACTTACATACGCATCATTCTATTTCCTTCTGGAGTCAGCAATATAATGTGCAGGACAGTAAATGATCCAGTTTTAAACACTCAATTCAGGGTTGGTTCATTACTTTAGAGAGCAGCACTCTGTACAATGCACTCTCCTTTCTTGTCAAACATCTTTTCTGAACATCAGTAATTGCATGATTCTCTGTTTATTAGTTCTCAGGGTCACGTGGTTGGCTATTACTGAACATTGCTGTGCTCAACAAATGTTTGCTCTGCTCCAGCAGGGTAATTTTTCCATGTTCTTAAAATGCCACAACAGTTTTGCTTATTAAAGAGCCCAGTGCAAAGAGGATGTTAAATATACATGACAGCATTTTATTTTTCCAGGTCTAATTGCCCACACAAAAAATGGATTAATCAGTGTTAAAGGGAAGCACAACACCCATCTCAGCGACAACCAGAATGCAAAGAGCTACTTTTAGAATGCACTGTGGCTCAAAGTTGGAAGTGTTGGGTTAATATACTGTATTTTATTTGGGGTACTATAATAGGCTGCAGATGTTTAACCAATCAGTAGATGGCAACAAAGAAATGGGGGCGGGGGAGAACCTCTTAACTCTTTGCTGCCATCTAGTGAATGGGTGTATTCATGACTTATTGCCTTATGAAGCGGGTTATGCATCCTTGTGATGCTATCAGCCAGTGATGGTTAACCTTTTTGGCACCAAGTGCCTAAAGCACACGTGTGTGCATCCCCAAAATGCAATGCAAGTGCGCGCCCCACGCATGCACCCTGCTCTCCTACGCATTTGTGTGTAAACCCCCCACCTCCTGAGCATGCACCCCATGCCTGCACATGCCTGCATGACCCATGTGTGTGTCCCACGCATGCACATGTCATCCCAGGCATGCCCTACCCCCCACGCATTTGCAGCAGAGACCAGAAGTCCAGCTGGCCGGTGGGAGGCATGCAGGCTCATGCGTGGTGGGGCCTACCTGGGGCAACGGCTCGCGTGCCCAGAGAGAGGGCTCTGTGTGCCACCTCTGGCACAGGTGCCATAGGTTCGCCATCACAGTGATAAGCTATTCTGTTGGGGATCTTCAGCCTCAGAAGGATCCCCCGTGATGATCATAGAGGAAGGGTCTCACTAAATACAAACCACTGGAGAAGGAAAGAGCAATCCACTCCAGCATTTCACCAAGGAAATGAAATAAGCAAGCAGGACAGGTGAACATGACATGGAGGAAGAGTCCTCTAGGAAGTAAGATATCCAGTGAGTTATTCACAATCAGAAGGGAAGGACCTTGGAGGTCTCAATCAGGAGACCCTATGCCATTTCAGATAGGTGGCTGTCCAGTCTTTTCTTTAAAAACTTCCAGTGATGAAGCCCCTACAGCTTTTGAAGAGTATAGAGCATATAATGAAAGGAGTAGAGAGAATGGCCTTGACAGACAGAGAAGATCCATTAGCGAGGCAATGTTCAGATAAACGTGGGGTTGAGACCATACCAAGAGAGAAATTTATTGACATAACTGAGACAAAAATCCAATCTGAATCGAGATTTATTGACATAAGTGAGACAAAAATCCAATCTGAATCGGTCACTGAGACCAAACATTTATTCTTCCAAGCTTTGGAGGTTGTGCTGGAGCTCATCCTCAGGAAACTTCCATTTCTCCAGAATACATGCGCTGGACTGTTCTATGCATTGTATTTATTTGGTTGCATGTAGCTTTAAGTTGTTAACTAGGCTTAACTGAGACAGTGCCTCCCCGCCCGAATGTATATGAACATAAAAGAGGGAGTTGGGAAAACACATTCGGACTCACAAGACTCTCTTGTTATAATATAAGTAGCCCTAGGCCCACACAATGTCTGTTTTTAGTCTGATCTACTTTACAGGGCTGACAGGTGGGGCTGGTGCTTTTTCATGCAGCTCGATTAAATTCAGAAAGACATTCAACTGCTGATGTACCCAAAGATAAAAGAAATGTTCAATGGCTGCAGAGATATCTATACCACTGTTATAAGGAATGTCAGAATGATGAACAGAGACAAACTTGTGTTCCTGGGGCAGAAATGTAAGACTGAACATTGATGCACCCTGGGGATGTTTTGCTAGTTGTCTGTGGGAAAACATAGCGTTGCAGATATGTCAACGGTGGAGACACTAAGATTATAGCCCTCTTGGTTTCATACCTCCTGTCCTGTTCACAATGAAGATGGCAATCACTCAGCCAGTAGATTTCAATTCCTGCTTTGATCTCAGCACAGAGTAGGATTGCTCTGTCTTTGTAACATGAATTGCCATGGATCCGGAATCATACCAGAGGTGGTATTCAGCAGTTCTGGACCAGTTCTGGAGAACCGGTAGTGGGGATTTTGAGTAGTTCAGAGACCCGTCAAATACCACCTCTGACTGGCCCCACCCCCATCTATTCTCTGCCTCCTGAGTCCCAGCTGATTGGCTGGGTCTTCTTTTGTTGCCCTGCACAGGAGAACGGAGCTGGAAAGCAGGTTAGTGGGGTGGAGAGGGAATAGAGATTTTGCAGTATCTTTCCCCTATCACACCCACCAAGCCACGCCCATCAAGCATGCCATGCCCATCAAGCCATGCCCACAAAACCAGTAGTAAAAAAATTTGTTGAGGTATTCCCCGTTAGGAGAATGAGTGCACTCAGGGAAACATAGTGAGAGTGGTGATGAATAACACGCAACCAGCACACAGATACCCTGAATAGTAAAATGTAAGTTTTACTTCCAGTAAACAGGTAAACAAAGTCCAACAAACAGTCCAAATCATACACGGTTAAAGCAGTTAGTATTCAAAACAATCAGTCAAGGGATAATCCAAAAACGAAGTCCTTTCCTTTACCAGTATCATAAACAAAGTTCAGTAAACGGAGTTTGCGAACAGTTGCAAGACTCACAGCAATTCAAGCAGAATGACATTCAGGCAAAAGGCAAAAGGAAATGCAAAAAGAACAAACCAGGTTTCTGGCTCCATCTTATGACCGTTGGAGGAACCTCAGCCAATCACAATTACAGCATTCTCTTAAAGATACAACAGTATTAAATGACTATCTTGGTTTATATATTTCCAACCCAACTGTTAGGTTACTATCATTCCTAACACCGGTAGTAAAAATTTTTGAATCCCACCACTGAATCAAACCATACTATACTTCTTGCAAATGGCTTCAGCCACAAAGAAGGGGGGGGGGGGGTCAACTTATTTTCCAAAGCATCAGAAGGCAAAACGAGGAAACAATGGGAATTAATCAAAGAGAGAAGTAACTTAGAACTAAGGAGAAATTTCCTGACAGAAAGAACAATCAACCAGTGGACCAGCTTGCCTTCATAAGTTGTTGATGGCCCATCACTGGATACTTTTTAAAAGCGATGGGACAATGTACATGATGTTATTCTTCATATCAAGTCCTAGCTTTTCTTTCTGCCTCCAATCCTCATCACAAGCTGCTTAGCACCTTTTATCAAGCACAATCATGCAGGATCTGATATTTTCTCTCTCTTCCTTGGAACTCATTTTTTCACACTCTCTGGCTGGGAAAATGCTCTGGAATATGCCAAAACATGTCTCCCTCCTAACCCCATAGAATTCCAAGGGATGGTTATAATCTTTATTTGTTTATTTAATTTATATGTCCATCTCATTATTAAAAGAGACTCAAAGTGACTAAATTATTATTGTGGTTCATCGCACAGTCAGCCAAATGTTCAGACTGGATTTGGCATTTTTGTCTGCCTATCGAGTCCTTCCCAAGAACCTGAGATAAGCAGATGTGGATGATTGATGCTATTGTGGGAAGTCCCCCTCCTAGAAAATTGAAATATTTTGAGTAATATTTAAAAAAAGACAGAATATTATATTTCCCTAAATGAGAAATGGAGAAACATGTTTTTTAGAGGCAGAAACAGCCCCAGTCTCCTTGCCCACGAGCAGAAACTGAGGAGGCACCTTTTAGAAATGCAGATTTTGGTAATCCATTCAAGACAGGATATTTTGAAACTTGCAGCAAAGTCTGAAGAAAGGCAGAATGGTAGGATTAGAAGCAAGTCCTTTCACTCAAGATCTAAAGCAGGATGAAAGCCATTAAGGCACAATAGGAATTGCCCAACACCCTTTCAGAACACAAGCCCCTTCATTGCATCACCCCAGAGCAGTCCAAACTTCAACCAAACTTAGCTCAGACAAACACCTAAGATTTGCATTTCCTGTTTTGCCTACAGAGCCATCTATGACCCCTACATGACCCCTACATGACCCCATAGGAATCTGACAACAGAGCCAATAGAATTCATGTTCTTGCACTGTTTTGACCAAGGCTTCCTAAACCGTAATTATGCACACACTTATTTTAAAAACAAAACTTATTTTATTGTAATGCTGGGAATTGTTTTCATTCCGAGCCGGAATTAATCTCAAACAATCCCCCAAGATAAGCACACACCTTTTCTTTGAAGCGCTGCTTCAGAAGAATCAAATGAACTAGAAAAAAACCCAACCGCAGTACAAAAAAAAAAACCAAAGTACAAAAAAACCCAACTGTACAAAGAGCTTCAAGAATGAATCTGAACCTATCAAACTACTTTGCTTCCTGCAAAGGTTTCGTCATCTTGGCCTCACCTTTATACCTTATGGGAGGGGCAATCACCTCCCAGCCTTACTCCTGAGTCATCCCTTTTGTTTCGGCTGCTCTCTCCTTCTCGCAGCTCTGCACACACGCGCACTGGGAACAGGCTCCCCTGGGTCCTCTGCCTCGCAGCTGCCAGACTCCGAAGCCTCCAGAGGCAGCACCCCACTCCCAGATGGTCCTGGCCCCATCTCTACATCAACGCAGGACCCTCGTCCGAGTCCTCTCTAGACTTTCTGACTGGTCCCTTTTCTTCCCCACTGTCTGATTCCACTGCTGGCTGCACCGGCTGGCTGCACCGGCTGCGAATCACAACATGCATAGGAACAGGAAGCTAAAGTACAAAGCCCCCCAAAAGGTATAAAAAAACCTCACTCTCAATGCCATTTTGACAGCTGCCCAGAACCACAAACCCATGTGGTTCTGCTTCATCAATAAACCATCTTTCCAATCAGTCTCGAGGTTCCCAGTATCTTTCTCCCAGCTTGGAACTGAACCAGATGGATTTTTCTTCCCACACTATTTTTATATATGCAATATATAATATTACAAAGAAGTAGTGCAAGATTGGAAGACATGGAGAGACCTGGCCCATAAAATCACCAAGAGTCAGACACAACTGAATGGATAACATCATCATCATCACCACACCATCATCAGCCTTACTAGCACTGTTGATGTTACCAGCAGTGGGATTCCCAAAAAATTACTACGAGTTCTGTGGGCGTGGCTTGGTGGGCATGGCTTGGTGAGCATGGCAGGGAAGGTTACAGCAAAATCCCCATTCCCTCCCCATCCCACTAACCTGCTTTCCAGCTCCATTCTCCTGTGCAGGGCAACAAAAGAAGACCCAGCCAATCAGCTGGGACTCGGAAAGCAGAGAATAGATGGGGGCAGGGCCAGTCAGAGGTGGGATTTGCTGGTTCTCTGAACTACTCAAAATTTCCGTTACTGGTTCCCCAGAACTGGTCAGAACCCGCTGAATACCACCTCTGGATATTACCTACTTTGGGTAATGAAACATCTGCAAGAAAACGATCACGCTCAGAGAACACCAAGGACATCTCATTTCATCTCTAAGCTACAGACAATTTTTCTTTATTGGCATCCTCATGTAATATTATTTGGGGGATTGGTCTGGAAGGTCCCTTCCAACCCCATGATTCTATGATTTTGGTACATTTATTAGATCATTCAAATGGCAGACAAAGCTGTTCTTGAAAATAATTGTATTGACCATGGTGCCAATGTTTTTGGGATTAAATAATACGATTTGTAATATTTAAAACACTATGTTGGAAAGAACGAGAAGCATCTGTCAGATTGGAAAGCGGCACAGATTTCAAATTTCAGGAATTAATAATGTTTGGCATTCTGCTTCAGAAAATTATAGAATACATGACAGGCATCTGATGCAAGTCTTATTTTCTGCATTTGAATAAGATCAGCGCTTCTCTTTTATTTCAGGGCTTTAGTGCTATGATTTGCAAGTTTTCCCTAAAAAGGTTCATGAATTATTTCTTCGTTTATTCGAAAACTACAATGCTCATTCCCCCAAAATAGAGGAAGGCAGTGGAAACACAACCCATTTTCCTATCTATCCCACAAAGAAGCTAGCATGCTAAAATTAGATTTGTAATATCTGGATTGCATACTAGAAATTCAGATAAATGCTAGGCACAGCAATAAGTTAGAATATTCTTCATTTCTTTCTGCCCTCTGTTAGTCATCTCGAGTTTGTATAGAAGTACTGAAATAGATAATCTTGTTAAACATATTTGTGTCCTTTTTTTAGGAACAGTAAATTAATTTGGTACAAAAGGAAAATGCCTATAACTCTGTATATCGATTTCAAATATTCCGTCCTAGATCCGATGCAGAGGGATCCACATCTCGGCGAATTTGCATTTTTCAATTAAAGTTAGAATCAACATCCATAATGTTTCGCTTCTATCACTCAAAATATATCTCCAAGTTCCTTGAGAATGAACTCTTTTAGCTGCGGATTACCGTTTTCTTTTGACATCATTTTCCTTTTCTCTATTTTGCACACACGAAGATTAGCAGTGTCTAAAATCCCAAGGGACAGTATTGGAAGAAATATCCACCTGGTTCAGTTCCAAGTGGGGAGAAAGACACTGGAAACATGGATGCCGGGGTGGGAGTCTACCGGTTTGGACCAGTTTGATCTAACCCCTTTGCTCTGAAGATCAGGTGTCTCCAAACCCATTCGCTGCGACGATTATGTGGGCCTGTTCACCCACCCCTGTTCTTTCCTGTCCTTTACTTCCTTTGTTTAGAGCACAGCTGATTCATGCGGCAGAATGGTTTGCCACACCTCAGTTGTTTTCACTCTCCCAAGAACAGTCTTTAGTGGAGGAAATTCAGTCCAAAATCAAAGTACATACAAACTGTAAATAAAAATCCACATAAACCATGCTGCAGTAATTAACTTGACAGGGCAGGAGAAGGAATTGCAGACTTGAAAGGCCAGCAAGACACTTACAGTGGAGAAGATACCAGGAACCGAGATAAGCCTTGACAACACCAGATAATTCATGATTTGCTCTCAATAGTTGGCTGTGCACAACTCCCCTTTTTAAACACTGTGTTCCCAGCTGCAAGGGAATCAGGGCCCTTTCCTTCCACATAAGCCACACAATCATGTTGCTCCCTTCTCCGTTCCTCCCTGCGTGCCCTAGGATGAAGAAGGGATGGGCCTGAATTCCCTCTGCCTTGCTCTACCTCTCCCCTTCTCTGCCCAGCTGGACTTTGCCCTTCCCCAGTTTCTTCAACAGCCAATGGAGCCACACTCCCACTCCCTGTCAGCTGCTGGGCCTCCCTCTCCAACTCAGATTCTGACAGGGGCATGACACCAATCTTGGCAACTTTAAGACATGTGAACTTCAACTCCCAGAATTCCTCAGCCAGCAAAGCTGGGAGTTAATATCCACAAGTCTTAAAGTTGTCAAGGTTGGAGACCCCTGCCTTAAAAGCTACTTAGGACCCAATTCTGAAGTTTCAATGGCTGCTTCCCTGCCCCCTCCCCTCACAGTCATGTGACTGCATTTTAGGCAAAGCAACCCACCAACATTTACAGTCATTTTCAGCCTCCTGCAGCCACATGACCTTAATTTACAACATTGTTGCCCAAAACCAGAGTTGATTTCCAGTTTTTTGATTTCCAGTTTTCAGCAAAAATGCCCCAGAGGGAACAATTAACAACTATAACATTCACTTTATGACTGGTGCAAAAAAAGGTCATAAAATCAGGTGAGGTGCAATGATTAGAATGCAGTGTTGCAGGTTGACTCTGCCCACTGCTAGGAGATTGATCCTGACCAGCTCAAAGCTGACTCATCCTTCCATCCTTCCGAAGTCAGTAAAATGAGGATCCAGATTGTTGTGGGGGGAATGTATGCTGGTTCTGTAAACCACTTAGAGAGGGCTGTAAAGAACTATGGAGAGGTATATGAATCTAAGTGCTATTGTTACGTGATGACTCATTTTAAAACTGTCTCAACTTATGACTATAATGGGCTGGGGCTCCATTATGGCTGTAAGTTGCGGATTACTTATAATTTTGTTTTATTGCAGTTTTATTAGCAGTGGAAAGATTGTTCCCTTAGCCTTTTTCTCCAACATTTAAACTTTCAGGCTTGTGCAACGGCATCTCCCAGAATGCGCGGAAACATTTACATATATATTCAGACTACTTAAAATGTGTATATCTTGAATCCAAGAACAGTTGGACTAGTATTTGTTTAAAAAAAGCAAAACAGCTTCCTGTAGTCATGGAAACAGATGAATTCGTACTTGCAAAAGAAGAATGGGTGAAAAGAAATGAAGATGGAGGAGATAATTCTATGGATTCTGAAGGGAATTGTCCATTCCACTTGAATGCCGGATGATTTTTAGTGATTCAAATAGGTAGCATCTTCTGTAGGGAAGAGGCCACACTCCTATAATCTTCTTGGAAGCTCCAGTTCTCTACTAGCAACTCAGCCAGAAAGCAATTTTAGTAAATTATCTCTAAACAGACAGACCCACGTCTGTTATCCTTTCCCATGTTCTTCCTTGCCTAAATAAATAGCACCTTCTCTGGACCAGAACAAAACTGGATTGTTCAGAGATTGGATTTAAACAAAAAAAAAATATGTAGCTTTCAGACAGGGACGGGCTGCTGGGGTTCTCAGGGGTTCAGGAGATCCTCTAGCTAAGATTCTGCACAGTTTGGAGAACCTCAAAATCCCACTCCTGGCTGGCCAACGCCCCCCCTCCCCGCTGTACCCCTTTCAGGAGTCCCCAAGTGGCCTGTTTTGGATGCAGGTAAGTGCAGGGCATGCAAGGAGGTGAAAACTGGGCCTCCTGGAAGTCCAGGAAGGCCGGAAATGGGCCTAATTGTAGAATGGAAGTGCTCTGGAAATTTCTTTTTCCTGTCCTTAACTCATGCTATTGTATTCTTCTCACACACAACCCATACCTGGGACAGCAGAAAGTCTTTCTTAGCTATTACGATTATTATCCTTTAAAGTGGGGGTTTTTTTTTCCATCTTCTCCTGGACCAATTTTTGCAATGGGCAAACTAATGACTCATTGAATAATTTAACTCAGAGTTCTCATTCAAGGTTCAAAATGACCAGGCTCAAATTATCCTACTTTGGACACATTATCTAAAGACTCAGTTCTCTGGAGGAAGAGGAAGGAATGGGGAGAAGAGAGCAACTAGCAGCGAAGTAGAAGGACTCAATTATGATAGTGATGGATGCAGCATTAGAAGACCTGAAAAACCAGCCAGGTTAGGAATAAATCTGTGAGGTAACTAAGAATTGACAATGACTTGATGGCTTGATGATTATCTGAATGAGGATGTGGTCAGAAATTAAGGCAAGAGATTGTAAGGCGATTAGGAAAGTAACAGCAAGAGGGGTAGACATAAACAACCAACAGATGACACAAGTTCACGAATGACTTTTCTTATAAGGGAAAGCTCAGTCCAGACTGCAAAAAGCTCAGGAAACACAGAATCCAAGTCATTCAAAAATAAAGGTAAAATCCAGTCGTTTCTGACTCTAAGGGGGCGGTGCTCATCTCCATTTCTTAGCCTAGAGAGCCAGCATTGTCCAAAGACTCTTCTGTGGTCATGTGGTCAGCATGACTATATGCAGAGGAACATGAAATGCTGTTACTTTCCCACTGAAATGGTATCTATTTATCTACTCGCATTTGCAGGCTTTCAAACTGCTAGGTGGGCAGGAGCTGGAGCAAGTAACGAGAGCTCACCCCATTGCGTGGCTCTCGGGTCTCAAACCCGGGCTGTCAACTTTACCGCTCACAAGCTCAGCATCTTTCATTGCTGAGTCATTGCATCTCTTCCATTCAAAGATGCTCTGCTTTAAAGAATCACTCACCTTTTATCAAGGACTGTGGGGTGCTTGTCTGCTTCCTTGCGCCCTCCAGTATCAAGTTTGACATCAATCTTGAAAACTGCAACAGGCATTTCCTTGAAACGATCTTACAACCATACAACAGAAAATAGGAAATTTCAGGAAGGACTGCAAAGGAGCCATTTCTGCCCCTCCAAATCCTACAAAGGTGCATTTTGAAGAAAAAATATACAAGTCCTCTGTGCTCTTAACTAGATTGATTAATGTATGCCTGGAAATTTGCTCTGTGAAAATGGGCAACATGTCAGATTTATGTCAAACTGTACATCATGACCAATGATCCTCTGGGAAGTTTGCACTTGAGGTACTGTAGATGGGTTTTAAACTAAATAGTTTCAGAAGCTCCAAAGTTGCCTTTTTTAAAAAGGCAAGTAAGTGGACTTTCTTGGTTTATTTTTTTTTCTTTGAAAATGTTCTCATTCAAGAAGCTTCTTCAATTCAACCAAGGAAGTCCAGTTGCCTTTTGCAAAATGCACCTTTGGGACATGGATGATTGAGAATCTCCACAGATGTATAGTTTCGGAACAAAACACAATAATAAAGTAGTGCAGTTCAACACTACCAGGAGTTATCCTTGCTTTAAAATATACCACAAATTCTTCCAAGCTCGCCTTATGGAAATGGGGAGATGGCTAAAAACAGAGGTCACTGAGTCTTTATTCATTCTGTGAGGAGCAGTGATTGTCCATTACTTCTGGACAAAACCACTTAGAGGGAGCCATCAACTCATAATCAGGAAAGCATTAATTTCAACATTTGACTGCATTCAAATGTCCCAAAAATGCCTTGGAGTCATTATAGTAAGAGCTAATTCATTATATTCTGAATATGCTTCCAAGTGCTATTTTTGGAGAGAGAAAACTGAACTAGATGGACTTTTGTTCTGGCCTTGCTGAATTTAGGCAATTTGTCAGTTTCATGAATATACTAACTCATAGCTCATTAAACAATGTCTCATTAAATTAAAATCCATTAAATCAACCATATGATGGTATAAAATTTTCATGTTATAGGCACAGAAGTAAGACTTCACTCCTGAGAATGATGTTTATTTATTTATTAGGTTTATAAGCCTGTTTTTTTGTCTGAGGGCTCAAGTCGGCAAACCCATATCCAACTATCTTGTAGGATGGATTAGGATGAGACTGGTGGTCACACTCAATGACCTTTGTTATTCAATCAGGGGTGGGTTTCTACCAGTTCTGTCCACCTCTGTAGAACTGGTAGCTCTGAAGAGCAGCAGATATAGAACCGGTTCTATATCTGCTGGTGTTTTTGCCCACCTGCCCACCTGGGCTCTTACCTGATCTTTAATTCCTGATTTTTCAACTTCAGCTGCCGAACGAGGTACAGTTGCAGTTAAAAAAGCAGGAAAAGAGGGCTGTTTCAAAGGCACACAGTGTGCTAATGACGTTTAACAGCCGTGCGGCTCACAGCAGGCAGGGAAGCTCGTAAATCCCGAACTAGTAGTTAACCCTGTCACATCCCACCCCTGTATTCAATTAAAACCTCTATTGGATCTTCCCAGTCCAAGGGCAATATTTTAAACAAAGCACTAGTCAACTAGCAATAGAAATAGTACTTAGACTTATATACCGCTTCATAATGCTTTCACACCTATCTCTAAATGGTTTACAGAGTCAACGTAGTCAGTGGTGGGATTTAAATAATTTAGCAACCAGTTCGCCCAGGGACAGGTTGGCTGTTGTGAGAGGTATGGCCCATCCCGATCCTCCAGCTTTGCTGCATATGCGGGACGAGCCTCCCACGACAGCTAACCTGACCCTGGGTGAACTGGTTGTTAAATTATCCCCCTCCCCACTATGAAAGTAGATCCTGGTGCTGCGCTGTGCTACAATGGAGAAATGGGCAACAGAGTGGCTGGCATGAAGGAAGGAGGAGGAGCAGGGAGAAGAAAAAGGGAAAGCGGCCTTCTCCTTCCCTCGCATCGGCCACTCCAGTGCCCGTTTCTCCATTGCAGCACAACACAGTGCCCAGGATCCACTTTGATAGCCAGGGTGGGTGCGGGTAATTTAACAACCTGTTCACCTGAACCAGTGTGAACCGGCTGAATCCCCTCCCCCCCCCCCACCCACTGAGCATATCGCTCCCAACAATATGGGTCATCATTTTACCAACTTTGGAAGGATGGAAGGCTGAGTCAAACTTGAACCGGTCATGATCGAACTAATGAACGGCAGGCAACTGGCAGGCAGCAGAAGTAGCCTGCAGTACTGCATTCTAACCAGTGCACCACCATGGTTCATTGGGAAGGAGGGCAAGAGTCGGGTTCCATTCCTCGTGACTGTCTACAGAAATGGTAACCATCTTGGCCTGTCTTTAGGCTCGTGGTGAAGGTAGTCTGAGTTCAAATAACTTCAGGTGGGTTATTTTGCATGATGACACCATTGTGTCTTATAACAGATGCCTACAGGCAAGCTATTACTTACCTGGAACAGTTCTGAAATATAAGAGGCTGCATATAAACCGGATAATTGTACAAAGTAGCATTTTAAAGGGGTTTCCTAGTAGAGGAAAAGGTTGACAGGTAATAAAAGCTAAAGTTGCTCTACCTCCAATTAAAGCTTCTGGGTTACCGTATCTAGAAGCAACTTTTAACCTAAATGTTTTTTAAAGAAAATGAAAAAATGCCACTCACTTTACCACCTGGCAGAGTTTCCTGATCTTGCTCTTTCCATATCCATTGGGAAATTGATTAATTGCAGTCAGAACACATTTGGAAAGCATTGGGTTAGGAAAAGTTGAACATGATCCTGGGTATAAAAAGCAACTGAGTCAGAAGTTGCAGAGCAAAAAGTTGTGTAATGTATTTTTGAATACCAAGCTGTCAAACCATCAATTTCAACATGTCCGTTATCCTGTCTTTAGATGCAATTTCAATGGCAAAACCTTACCCTAATTCAGTTATTTGGTTGATGAGATCCTATTTACCGTTCATAGGTCTTCGGTTTTGAAGGCTAAAATATAAGCTTGTCTTGAAAGAACAAATGTCTGGCAGTTATTTTATTAATAACTTGTTTCTGTTATGTATGTTTTTTTCCAGTAGTCTATCAGGGCAACCTGGTCTATCCAAATATGGGATGAAGCATCCTGCTTCCACTTTCACCTTTCAGCCCCAATCCAGGAGCCTTCGCAGGCAGTCGTTGTTCGCGACAAACTATTTTTGTGTTGAATTTATATTTAATGACAAAGAAATAAGGGAGACTAGTATAGATACAAAAAATTTACTAATTCTAAATTCTTCAACCTCCAACATCTCTCAGTAGATATTTGATGGGACAATTTGATAGAATATGACTTTCATTTTGAAGTGGTTTTAGGCCTAAGTGCAGGGGTGGGATTCTACCAGTTCACATCTATTCACTAGAACCGGTTGTTAACATTCTAAGCAGTTCGGAGAACTGGTTGTTAGAAGAAATTATTGGCCTAATCCTGTAAGGAAGGCAGGAAGGAAACATTCTGGTGTTGCTTACAGAAACTGCCTCTCCGTTAACCTTGATTACATTCTTGGCAGGACTAGACTTCCTGTCTCAGGAACGTCTCGGGAGTTTTTTTCTTCTCCTTTGCTGGTACTTTGCTTGTGTGGATTGACCATTTAAAGTTACAATGGCACTGAAAAAAGTGACTTATGACTACTTACGACTGTTACAGCATCCCCACAGTCATGAGAGGCCAGGCGAGGAGATGCTTGCCTCAATGTGAGTGATATTGAGTTGACCACACCCAGCCAATAACATGACCACCAAGCCATGTCCACCCAGTCACATGACTACCAAGCCACGCCCACCACCTAAGCCATGCCCACAGAACTAGTTGTTAAAACTTTTGAATCCCACCCCTGCCTAAGTGTGATATTGATATTACTTGGAAACAGGAATTAGATTTCTGCCCATAAATAGAGATACTGTTATACTTAATTATTTCAAGAAAAATAGTATATAAATAATTTCAGAAAACTATGTAAATACCTTCTTGGGGGAACACCCCCTGAAAAAGCTATTAGTTCCAATTATCATGAAAGAGAAGATTATAACATTTGAAAAATAATAATTTCAGAGATTAGTATTTCTTCCTCCAAATAATTATCTAGAAGACAATAAAAAATGGGTCCTGTGTAGACTACTACATTATCTGTCAGAATATTTTATAATACATTCATTCTAAGTTAATGAATTGTATAAAAACAAGTTCCCCAGCTCTGCTTCTGTTTTTCCCATTCCACCGAAGCAAGATTTGAAGCTCTAATAATAATTTCAGTATTCAAAGTTACATGAAAAGAAAAGAGATGATATCATTCTAGCAATGTAGCCAAGGTAATATTTTGAAATATCCCCAGAGAAGGTTTTAAGGCTTTCACAACTTTCAATTCTCAACTGTGATAGCCAAGCTAATTGTGTGCAACAAGGTAATTATTTTTCTCTCTGCCTTAGAATTATTATATTTTAACTTTTCAAAAGAACTCTTCTCATTTTACTGTGAAATAACCCATCTGGTGCTGATAAGGAATGATTCAGGATATTAAAACAGGGCACCCAGATCTGAGCTACAAAAATGCAGATGGTAGATGGCAAAAAAACCAAAACCCTAGTTAAAGAATATATTCAGTTCGCTTTCCCTTATGCAGAGGAGAGAAAGATTCGGGACTGCAAATAAAACAACATAGGATTGTGCTCCCTCAGAAACAAAAATGGCTTATAATATTATTACTATTGCAAAGTCTATTGTAGGGGGAGCACAGCAACTCATGTTTGGGATACAAGCACCACACTGTTGGGTGAGCTCCTGCTACTTGCTCTAGCTCCTGCCAATCCAGCAGTTCAACAGCGTGCAAATGCAAGTAGATAAATAGGTACCACTTCTGTGGGAAAGTAATAGTGCTCTGTGACATCATGCTGGCCACATGGCTGCAGGAAATATGACTTCAGCAACAGAGTGGTCAATGTCTGGAATATTCTACCTGTGGTTTCTTCCCCAAACCCCCAAAACTTTAACCTTAGACTGTCTACTACTGACCTCACCCCTTTCCTAAGAGGTCTCTAGGGGGAGTGCATAAGCAACATGCCTACCATCCCTGTCCTATTGTTTCTTTTCTTTTCTTTTTTTTTCTTATATGTATCCATGTATTCATAACTATGTTTTTACTTATACCTATTATCTTGCAAGCAATTGACAAAATAAAAATAAATAAAAATAAATAAATGACTTCAGACAGTGCTGGGTCAATGGCCTTGAAACAAAGATGAGCACTACATTTGGTAGTCAGCAACGACCAGTTGAGAAAAATCCACAGGGACTCCTGTACCTTTTCATACAGTCTACTGTGGATTGGGCCAATGGTCACATATATAATTTGATTTCATCTGGATAGTTCACCATTTTAGTACTAACATTCTTATATATATTTAGGGATGTATAATATATGTTTATATTTTGGTTGAGGTACCCGGAGAACAGCAGTTGCTCTTTAGGAATTGGTGCACACTGGTAGAAATCCATTAATCAGATAACTCAAAGAACAATTAATAACAGTTATTTTCATTCTTTCCTCTTGCTATCCCAATTAGAAACTGCTTCATTTTATGAATTTCCATTTCACTTAATTAAATTTATTCTTGGCTCAGAACATTGCTGAGTTTTTCCTCTCTAAAAATAGTCCCCATCTCATATTCAGGGCAGTTTTCTCTTCAGCCAGAAGTTGAGGGTGATGAATTGTTTAATACTCTCGAAAGAGACTTTAAGATAGATAGATATACTGCGTGGCATATAGCTGGTTATTTGTGGAACTATCTCCTGTTACTTTGCTCATCCTACCAGGTTCCTTAGGGTCCCTTCTAGGAAGCAATGTCATTTAATGGCACTCAGGAGAATGAACCTTTCCTGTTACTGCACCAGTCCTTTTATGTTGAAGCACAAGAAAGAGTGCAGAGAAGAGCAATAAAGATGATTAGGGGACTTGAGGCTAAAGAATATGAAGAATGGGGGTGACATGGTAGCAGGGTTCCAATATCTATGGATCTGCCACAAAGAAGAGGGGGTTAATCTATTCTCCAAAAAATACCTGAAGGCAGAAAAGAAGCAATGGATTGAAACTAATCAAGGAGAGAGTCAACCCAGAAATAAGGATAAATTTCCACTCAATTAGAACAATTAATCAATGGAACAGCTTGCCTCCAGATGTTGTAGATGCCCCATCAGTAGAGGTTTTTAAGAAGAGATTGGACCACCATTTGTCTGAAATGATATAGGGCAGGAGTCGCTAACCTTTTGGACCTCAGGGACTACTAAACTCATAATTTAAATCCCAGGGACTACCAACTGGTTCTGTGGGTGTGGCCTAATTTGTGGGTGTGGCTTGGTGGTCATGTGACTGGTTGGGCATGGCTTGTATGTAAATATTATAAATATTTATATAAATATTGACTTTTTATTTAAAAAGAGCAACTTTTACCCCAAAGCAGGCAAAGCAGGCAAGCAGATTGAGTTGCTCACAGAATCACAGATTCATTTAGATATCTATCTATCTGCCATTGGCTAGTTCAGTCTGTCACATAAAATTTGCTTGCAAGCAAACTCACAAAATTAACTCACAACACACCATGTGTGTAAATATTGGATTTTTTATTTGAAAAAGAGCAACTTTTACCCAAAAGCAGGCAAAGCAGGCAGGCACATTGAGTTGCTCACAGAATCATTCAGTGATCTATCTATCTGCCATCGATTAACTCAGTCTGTCACATAAAATTTGCTTGCCATGGGTCTGCACTGAATAATAGAAACTTCAGTCCTAAGGGAGGTTCAGCTATGCTTAAAAGCAAAGCTGAAGATCTAAAGACTAGCTAGAAAGCAAGAAATCCAACCATTTCCTGCTGCCTAGCTAATGTAAATCTCAATTGCCACAGGCCATGTGGACTGCAGAGCCTTGTGTTTCTGCGCAGCCTGGATTAATTGCTTTGAGGGGAGGTGCTCTGGGGGTGAAATTTCTCTGCAGCCCACCAAAATTTTCTCACGGCCCACCGGTGGGTGACCGCTGATATAGGGTATCCTGCTTGAGCAGGGGTAAGTGTAGAAGACCTCCAAGGTCCCTTCCAACTCTGATTCTGTTATAGCTTTGGAATGACTTCCTCCCTCCTAAGATTTAGGTGATATTAGCCCTATTAGCCTTCACAGAACTGTAAAGATCTTGGTTCTTCCCATGTATCAAACCAAGATGATAGATGAACTTGTTCTAGTGTGAGAATGAATGGTTTCTCTACATTATTTTGTCTCTGTATTGACTATGTTTTGTTACATTGGTTTTGTAAAGGAAATGTTCATTCATAGTACATATTATTTTGTTAGATTTCTTTCTCAGAAGACATTGTGCGATATACTCCTCACCCATCAAATATATCCAAATTTTACCCCTTTGACATGGGATTATTATAGGCTTCCTATTGGAGCAGCAAATATAGAGACAGCCTCTAGAGGGCAGCAGGAAGACAATGGGGAACAAGCTCTTTGCTGCCACATAATGGTGGTTATGTGGAATTAAAGGGAAATACATTTTTGGCATTTATCCCACTTTTCAAATCGTTGGAGAAGGGAGGATTCTTGTAACTGTAATGATGATGGAAATCCTGCTAGTGTCTGGATCTCCAGAGTCTAGCCTAAATTATTATTTTCATCCAATCATCCAAAAGGCATATTTTGAACTCACACAAAAATCTTCTTTGTCCACCACCAGGTACTGCATCTAAATTTCCAACCCTTCTGGAGTGGGTTTTAAAAGAAGGGAAATTGCAAACTGACACGTCTTAAAATTGGGTTGGGTTTGCTTCCTGTAGCTGGGCACTGAATTGCTTTTAATTGATTTTCTCAGCAGCCAAAAGAGCCATGACAACTTTTGTATACAATAACATCATTGGAAAAGCCAAGATTTTAATTGTTTGTCCTTCTTCCCTTTCTAGTTTGAAGGAGTTAGAGGTTTTTGTTAATAGATAATACAAACTTCACACCACTCTTGAGTCTTGAGTCCCATCAAAAATCTATAGAAAATTGTGCTGGTGCTTTTTTTTTTTTTTTGCCACATACTGTTGAATTTCAGGGGTGAAATCTTGAGGATGCATGCTCTAAAGTCTATAGCGGTGTTTCTCAACCTTGGCAACTTTAAACAGTGTGAACTTCAACTCCCAGAATTCTGAAAGTTGAAGTCCACAAAATTTAAAATTGCTAGGGTTGAAAAACACTGATCTATAGAAAGCAGCTCCCTGGATGTTATCTTGTCTTTCTCTGTTACTACAGATGTTGTCCAAATCATGATATTCAATACTAGTTCTGTAGCTCATGACATTTCTCTCACATCCCCATAACCTTTAAGATGTCATGTGCTGAAATATAACTTTTTAAATGTAGGGTTCAATCATGATGCTTCGTCTTTCATTACCTGGCTTTCAGATTCTTTAGGGTATTGACAGAAAGAGCACATTCTCAACTAACCCATCAATTAGAAGTTTTTAAAGGACAGTCAGATGTCTAGTCTGATGAAAAGAAGGACTGCGGTGACATGATAGCAGTGTTCCAATATCTCAGGGGCTGCCACAAAGGAGTCAAGCTATTCTCCAAAGCACCTGAGGGAAGGACAAGAAGCAATGGGTGGAAACTAATCCAGGAGAGAAGCAACATAGAACTATTTCCTGGCAGTTAGAACAACTGATCAGTGGAACAACTTGCCCCCAGAAGTTGTGAATGCTCCAACCCTATAAATGTTAAAGAAGAGATTGGGATAACCATTTGTCTGAAGTGGTGTAGGGTTTCCTGCCTAAGCAGGGGATTGGACTAGAAGACCTCCAAGGTCTCCAACTCTGCTATTCTATTCTGTTCTATTCTATTATATGCTATGCTATGCTATGCTATTCATCAGAGACGAATGTATTTTATAACTCTCCAGGTTTCCATTTGCGCAATATGTCATATGAATTGTCCAGAAAGTTAAAGAGTAGGATTTAGGCTTCTTTTTCCTTATAACAAACATTTTATCTTTATATAAGACATAACCAAATAAATAACCTTTGAAAACATTCTGAGTCACTAAAGGATTAATGAAGGTAACCCGCCCCCACCCTCTATGGACGCTTAAGCGAGTTGAAAGCTAGTTCAATTATACATGAAAGTAACTTTTTAAAAATGAAAATAAATTCTGCTGAATTATGAAAGGCCCTGTCAGTTTGTTGTCAGATAAGAACTATCTGAACGAGGGGGCATTGGAAATGTTTTTGTAGGTGACTACAAATCAGAATAATTTTACGTCGGTTTTATTTCCTGTCTGATTAAAAGGTAACCACGAATTGATGCAAATTCAGAACGTTCTATTTTCTTGAAGATAGTTGAGAGCAGAGGTGAGTATTCAGCAGGTTCTGACCAGTTCTGGAGAACCGGTACTGGAAATTTTGAGTAGTTCAGAGAACTGGCAAATGGCATCTCTGACTGGAGATTTTACAGTATTCTTCCCTTGCCATGCCCTTCAAGCCATGCCCACCACTAGTTGAGAGGTCTGTATCAGTGGTAGGATTCAAAAAAACTTAATACCGGTTCTGTGGGCGTGGTTTGGTGGGTGTGGTGTGGCTTGGGGGCCATGGCAGGGGAAGAATACAGCAAAATCCCTATTCCCTCCCCACCCCCACTAACCTGCTTTCCAACTCCGTTCTCCTCTGCAGGGCAACCAAAGAAGACCCAGCCAATCAGCTGGGACTCGGGAGCATAGAATAGATGGGGGTAAGGCCAGTTAGAGGGGGTATTTGCCGCTTCTCCAACCCTGGATGGTTGGATGAATGGAGAGAGAGAAAGAGAAAGAAATAGAGAGATAGAGATAGAAATCGAGAGATAGGGATAGAGATCGGGTTAGGTATAGGGGTAGGTAGGTAGGTAGGTAGGTAGAGAAATGATAGAAATAGAGATAGAGGTGGCTGGATGGATAGAGAGAGAAATAGAGAGAGAGATGATAGAGATAGAGATAGGGATGGGTAGGTAGATGAAAGAAAGAAAGAAAGAAAGAAAGAAAGAAAGAAAGAAAGAAAGAAAGAAAGAAAGAAAGAAAGAAAGAAAGAAAGAAAGAAAGAAAGAAAGAAAGATAGGTAGGTAGGGTTTTTCTGTACTCCTGGGATGAATGTCAGGGGCAGGTAGTCCTCAATGGAGCCCACCCATTACCATAGTAAGTTGTAGGTGCCTGTGGAAATGAGTAAATCATTGCCTAAAAATCATATATGACCACCCCACAATTTCAGTGGCACCCTGTTGCTCTCCCATCATTAAAAAAGGCAGTTCAAGTTATTCAGATCGACTTCTCTGTATTTTTGAAGAGTTTATATAGAATTTAAGCTATGATCTCACCTGCCCTCAGCTAAGAATGTTACTAAGCTGCTCCAGTAATTGCTTCTGAATTGCCTTCTTTGTGCGGCTAAGCGGGCTGCTCATATAAACAAGGTTGTTGATTCAAGATGTGATATTCTGAGTGAAGGGCTTACAGAAAGGATCTCAGGAATCTCATATTGCATGTCAACAAGCCGGGTATGATTGATGATGTGATTACAGGCTTCAGAATCAAACTACATGAACAAAACAAGAAGAGTGAATGTGCGGAGAATAGACTCTACATTAACACCAAGTAGGATCAAATGGGGTTACTTTTCCATGGCTGGTAGGTTACTGGTGAGAACAAAGATGGATCAGGTCTTTTGTACATTTCCTGATCTACACTCTATTTTTGGAGAAAGGTTGACTATGTCTAACTTCAGGTCCTGTTTCAAGGGATCAGTTACATATGAACCATCTGTTTGGAGAGACCCAGCTAATTACTTTTTGATTAATTTGGCTTGGGTTGAACCAAAGGATACTGACAAGAAGCTGTTCATGTCTAATTGAAAGATGTAATAATTGTGGTTACCAAGATGCAGTTGCAAAGTCATTCCTTCGGCAAGCTTTTCTAGAGTCAAAAGCTCGCTTTAATTCTCTTCAAATAATATTGTGTGATGGGCAGATCCTGATACGGATCAGATCACCCGTTTCAGTCCAGATTTAATTTGAAGTTTGGCACTGATCTAGCTGGGCAGGACTAGGCAGTGGTTTAATTTTCTAAAAACTAGCAAGCAGTGAAGCCAAACAATATCTTCTAATATCTGTTCTGATCCAAGCCTCATTCAAAGCAAACAAACACCAAACAGAGATAAAAGCAAAACCTTTTTAATGCTTCTCTGTGAATTCTGTTCATTCACTAATAGTTTTTAATAGATAAGAACATGCCTTGCCAAGGTTGTGCAAAGCTGCCAAGAACACTAGATTAAATTGCAAGGAAATAATCAAAACCAAACGTCTCCAAACACAAACCAGGATAGTCCAAACTTCAACACAAGACTTGAAGTGCAAGAACTTCTTTGCTTCCTGTAAAGAATCCTACCTCTGAGGGCTCACTTTTACCCCTTAAAGGAGGGGCCATCACCTTGCAGCCTTACTCCCAAGTCACCCATGCTGCTGCAGCTAGTCTTTCCTTCCAGCAGCCTTGCGCACATGTGCACTGGGCACAGGGTCCTCTTCATCATTGCTGCCAGCCTCCACAAGCTCCGAAGGCAGCACTCCACTCTCTGACAGTCCTGACCCCATCCCTGCATCACACGCAGGCCCCTCATCCAAATCCTCGCTCTCCGAGACCTCAGCCATCTGCACCTGCTGCCGGCAAACCACAACAATATCATCTTTATTCCCAGACTTGCACTTCAGCCAATATTGGCTCAGATTCAGTCTTAAAGAGTAGAAACCATGCAGGAAAGTCCATTTGCCCTAGACAAGAGTAAATTGTGATGAAAAAGTGTAGAAAGCAAAGATCAGTTGGGTGCTAAGAGTGGGTAGCAAACCCATCAGTTTGTCTTATTTAGCAGAAGACAAAGTGCTGGGCCTTACTACTTATTGTTATTATCTATCTGACCTTCTCTACCTACTCTTTCCCTGATTGGGACTGTATTCATTATGGCATCTCTTTTGTCAATAGAAAGCCATTGCGTTGTGGCCCACCCAGTGGCTGGTGGAGCTGGCAGCAGAGTCGGACAGCGAGGAGATTGGGGAGGAACCTGGGGCCAGTCCTGGAGGCTGAGGAAGACTTGGGTGAATGCCAGAGGCAGAGGTGGGGCCAGGGCAGTCTGGCAGTCATCAGCTGCCTTCGGGCTCAGACAGCCATGAAGAGGGGGATCAGCTGGAACCAGTTCCCAGCCTGCACACGTGCAGATCTGTCAAAAGGAAAGAACAATTACGAATTCAGGGTCGAAGTGGGAGTAAGGCCACAGGTGGACAATGAATGGCCCCTCCCATAAGGATTAAAAGAGGAGCAAAAGGGGAGGGGGCTTTTGCAGGGAACAATTTGTTCATTCGTTCCATCATTGTGAAGATCTGTCTGTGCATCCTAGAGACTCTGTGCTAAGCCCTTCCTTGTCAGCACTGTCTTTGGAAATATTTATCGGGCAGCTTTCCAAGATAGATAAGGTTTGAGCTCCTGATTATACCCTTGAAAGACTGTTTACCAGGCCATTGGCTGAATGTGAATGCAAGAAATTCAAATTCATTTAATAAAAGGTGCTTGGACAGAACACAGAGTCTGCTTAATGCTTTTTGGGGAAGCCTAGGACAGAACACATTGTTTGAAAACCCTATGAATACATGTATAAGAGTTGACCAGGCTCAACTTAAGGGAGGGGTGAAATGCATCATCATCTTGAGTCCCTTCGTTCCCAAAACAGATATAAGCCCAGCCCACCTTGAATTCCATTGACTCTTATCTACCACCAATTTGCTTTGACCATTAGTAGTTCAGATTCTTGTAGAGAGTTTAAGCTTGCAATAAACCTTTATATTCATTTGAACTGCCTGGGTTTCCTGATTTCTTTCTTTCCACACATTTCAAATGTGTGGAACTAGCTTCATAGTGTGTCCTCTGATGGATAATCTTAGTTAGGAGACTACTTTTCTGGTTCTCCTCACTTTCTGAGCAGCTTTTAATACTACTGATGGCTGTTCTAATCATACATATAGCAAGAGAGCTACGGTGGCACAGTAATTAGAATGCAGTATTTCAGGCTGACTCTGCCCACTGCCAAGAGTTCGATCCTGATTGACTTGGTTTTCCATCCTTTCAAAATGAGGAGCCAGATTATTGGGGGTAATATGCTGACTCTGTAGACCACTTAGAGAGGACTGTAAAGTACTATGAAGTGGTATATAAATCTAAGTGCTAAGTGTTCTGTATTTAAGAAGGTGAGTGAAGGATAACCATAGATTTGGTGCAAATTTCATTAGAACAGTGCTGAAGCCTGGATTTACTTCTCAGTATCATCTGAAGGATGCATTGTGTGAAATAATTTCCAGATTTCAGAAGCTGACACCTCAATTATTTAATGTTTTTGTTTAATTTTCACAGTTGTATTAGTTTAAGAAATAAGTCTATATATACAAATCTGTGTTTGCTTTGATGATAAAGCAGTAATTTAGAGATGTGTTTCAAAGAATAAATAACTATGTAAACAAATAACATTAACACTACAAAGGAAACAGCAAAGCCTCAAATGTACCTAAGAGTGCTGGCAGAACCAGCAAAGCACAGCTGGCAGAATCTGGATCTCTTTCCCCATGGAAACTGACTTTATGTAATCTGGTTTTAAAACACATAACGTGTTTCTCACAAAATAAGGCCGAGCCTTATTTTTTTTTGACCCCCGAAAAATGGCTAGGCCATCTTTTCGGGGGATGACTTAATTCCTCCCCCACCATCTAGAGCAGCCCATACGCACATACCTCTCCATGAGGCCGTTTCTATCAGCCGATGAAAGGTCCCTGAAGGTAGAGTCCCCAGCCGCTTCGGGGCAAGGCGTGGCTGCCCATGTCCTCTCACATTAGACAGTGTCTTTCAGGAGATGGAAGCTCCCCAAGGGCAGTCACCAGCCACTTCGATCAGCCAGTAGAAGTTGCCTTGGGGCGAGTGCACATGCACACTCCCTTCGCTGCGAGGCCGCTTCTACCAGCCGATTGAAGTGGTTGGTGACTGCCCTTGGGGAGCTTCCATCGCCAAAAAGACACTGCTTAATGGAGAGGGGACACGGGCAGCCATGCCTCACCTCAAAGAGGCTGGGGACTCTGCCTTCGGGGAGCTTTCGTCGGCTGATAGAATTAAACTTGCGGCGAGGGGAGTGTGCGTGTGCACTTGCCCCGAGGCCGTTTCTACCGGCCAATCGAAGTGGCTGGTGACTGCCCTTGGGGAGCTTCCATCACCCAAAAGACACTGCCTAATGGCGAGGGGACACGGGAAGCCATGCCTCACCCCCAAGCAGTTCTGGACTTTGGGGAGGTTCTATCGGCTGATGTTCTATCAGTAGATCAGGGTATTCTAGCCTAGGCTACCTGCAGGGCACTCCTAAAGGCAAGTTTTCTCCCCCCCCCATCCTCCCCCCCCATTTCTCTTCATCTCGTGTAGTTCTAATGAACTATGTGAGAAATGGCAGGGAAACGCCATGGATTAAATAGGCCTAAATTTTGCGGGGCGGGGCTTAATTTCACCTCATGCCGAGAAATCGTGCTGGGCCTTCCTATTGGTGGAGGCTGTATTGTTGGAGAAACACAGTAACTAGTGCCCTTTTATATATAAATTTTATTGAATTTACAATTAAAAATAACATAACAACATTACATATGCAACAGAGAGAGAAAAAGAAGAAAGAAAGAAGGGAAAGAGAGAGGAAAAGAAAAAAAAAGAAAAAAACGCTCGGTCTTGCGACCGAAAAAGGAGAAAAAGAAGTATAAAGAGAGAAAAAAACAAAGAGATGGAAGAAAAAGAAAATACGTTAAAATCAGACAGATATTCTTTTTGACAGTCTGCAAGATCCAATTCTCCTACCTTACTTTAAATATACACATCTTATCACTATTTATGCTTAAATTACCCATTATTCATTGAACAGTTTATCTCTGATATAACCAATTATACCACGCATTCCAATTATTATCAAATGCTGAAGACTCTTTATTTTTAAGAGCTATGGTTAAATTGTCCATTTCTGCGCAGTCACATATTTTCTGAATGACCAATTGATCTGTAGGTAAACGGGATGATTTCCAGCACTGGGCAAATGCTAATCTGGCCGCAGTTAGAATATGAATTATTATATATTTCGTCTTTTTAGGAAAATGTTTATCAGAGATCCCTAGTAGGAAGAACTCTGGTTTGTATTCGATTTGTTCTTTGGTTATCTCCTCCAGCCATTTTCTAATTTTTTGCCAGTATTTCTGGGCTTCTTTATAGGTCCACCACATATGAAAGTAGGTTCCCTCTATGTTTTTACATTTCCAACATTTTGGACTAGAGTTTGGGTTCATTTTCGCTAACCTCGAAGGGGGTAAGTGCCATCTATATAACATTTTATACATATTTTCTTTGTACGCCGCAGATTTTGTAATCTTAATGATTCTATTCCAGATCTTTTCCCATTCTGTTAATGTAATGCTTCTTCCAATATTCCTACTCCACATTATCATGTTCCCTTTCACTATCTCTTGCTCTAATTCTACCTCCAATAAATATTTATAAAATTTAGAGATATTCTTTTTATTTGATCCTAATAAGATTTTATCTAAGTGTTGTAATTTGCTATAGATTCCAAACTCTTTGATATCTTGTTTGTATCTACTATGGATTTGTATATATAACCACTGATCAATTTTAAATCCCTGTTCCTGTAAGTCCTGTCGAGTTCTTAATTTTCCTAAAGGGTCTAATAAATCTTTATATTTAGTCGCTTTTTGTTATATCCAAATTGTTGGGATGAACCATTGCCTCCATTGTTGAAAGCCAAATCGAATTTTTAAATAATGTTTTTTACATATTTTTTCCAATTAGTTAATAGTGAATCTCTAATAAGATGTCTATGAAAGTACGCCTGTTTAGTTTTCCCCACATCCCATAGAAATGCGTGCCATCCTCTCTGAAGGTCGTGCCCTTCCAAGACTAGAGTTCTTTTGTTCCGTAAATTGACCCAGTCTTTTAACCATAATAAGTTGGCTGCCCAATAATATAATTCCCAGTTTGGAAGCGCTAGCCCACCTCTACTTTTTGCATCTTGTAAGGCCTTAATACTGATTCTAGCTTTTTTCCCTTGCCAAATAAATTTAAGAGTTACCTTATTTATATCATCAAAAAAATTTTTGGTAATTTTATTGGGATTGTCTGGAATAAGTAAAGGAGTTTTGGTAAGATGTTCATTTTGATTGTGGCAATCCTGCCCAGTAGAGAAAGCTGCAACTTATTCCAAGATTCTAGATCTTTCTTAATTTGCTGTAACAGTTTATCATAATTATTCTCTTTGAGTGATTTACTATGTGGTGTTAACCATATGCCTAAATATTTGACCTTTTTTGTTGCCTGTATCCCCATGGTTTTTTCTAATTCTTTCCTCTGGTTCTCTGTTAGATTTTTAGTCAGTAATTTCGTCTTATTTCTGTTAATCTTTAATCCTGCTACTGAGCCATATTGTTCTAGTTCTTTTATTAGATTATGTCCTTTTTCCATGGGATCCTCTAGGAAGAAAACCATATCGTCTGCAAACGCCTGTAATTTATATTCCTCTGCTTTGACCCTAACTCCTTGGATTTCAGAATTTTGTCTTATCCGCGTTAACAATGATTCTAAAGCAAATATAAATAAGAGGGGTGAGAGAGGGCAACCCTGTCTAACGCCCTTTTCAATGCTTAGTGGGCCTGTTTGTTCACCATTAATTAGTATATTGGCTTGTTGGGTATTGTAAATTGTTGTGATAATATTCTCGAATTTAGTGCCCAGATTCATGTTATAGATTTTTTGTATTAAAAAGTGCCAATGTAAGTTATCGAATGCTTTCTCCGCATCTAGAAACGTGAGTGTAAATTGTTTCTCTGGATGAGCTTCATAATATTCTAAGACGTCAATAACGGTTCTTAAATTGTTTTTAATTTGGCAAAATGGAAGGAAACCATTTTGGTCTTCATGAATGTATAAATTTAAAACTTGTTTTACTCTATTCGCTATAATTGAGGTAAATAATTTATAATCGGCGTTTAAAAGTGAGATTGGTCTATAATTGTTGATATATCTGGCATCCACATCCTCCTTCGGAATTAACGCAATCAACGCCTCCCTCCATGAGTCTGGCATTTTGGCAGCCAAAAGTACTTCGTTAAACACTTCCAGCATCAGAGGCCCTACTAAATCTATTGTGGCTTTATACAATTCTACTGGAATCCCATCTGGACCAGGGGATTTATTATTACATTGATTTTCCATTGCAGATTTTAACTCAGACCATGTAATATCCTTATTTAGTAATTCTTTGTCTCCTTCCCCTATTGTTTTATCATTCGTATTCTCCAGATAAGTTCTTATTTTATCCTCATTGATTTCTTCTTTTTTATATAATCTTTGAAAATAGTTTAATATAATATCCTTTTTCTTCTCAATCTCATGTTGTGGGATGCCTTTCTCGTCTATTAATTGGTGTATCAATCTCTTTTTTTTTTCTTTTTTAAGTTTATAAGATAGCCATCTTCCTGGTTTATTGGCGTGTTCAAAATAATTTTGTTTGGACCTTCTCAAGCTAACTTATATTTTATCTTGTTCAATTAAATTCAGCTTATGTTTGGCTAGTATTAACTGATTTTGTAGTCCTTGGATCTTAGGGTTTTTTGTAATTGTATTTCTAAGTCTTGGATTTGTTGTTGTAACACGTTTTGTTGGGCATAAATTCTCTTGTTTCTCATAGCATTATAGGAAATTGTTGTGCCTCTTATAATTGCTTTCATAGTATCCCAAATGTTCTGTTTTGAAGTTGTTTCATTATTATTATCTTTTAGAAAATAGTTTAGCTCCTCTTTCAGTTTATTAATATACTCTTCTTCGTTTACAATTTGGTTGTTTAGTGTCCATCTTTTTTTATTCGTCTCCTATCTCTCCAAATTAGCTGTATTGGGTTATGATCAGCCCATTCATTCGGTAGGATTTTGATTTCTTTTATTTCATTAGCCAAGTCCAAATCCATCCAAGCCATATCTATTCTGGTCCAAGTCTTATGTGGGTTAGAATAGTATGTAAATTGTTTTCCTTCAAGATTCCGTTCCCTCCATAGATCTTTTAAATTTAGCTCTCTCAACATTTCCTTACATGCCGCAGAAAGTTCCCTTTTCCCCTTCTTGTTTTTCCCCATATTACTATGGTCTTTCTGGTAGTCTGCAATGGAGTTAAAATCGCCAATCAAGCAAATGTTTCTTTTTCAAAGCCTACTATTTTTTGGTGAAGGTGTTTAAAAATTTCCCTGGTCATCATTTGGGGCATAGATTGCTACAAGTAAAAATGTGATGTGGTTTATCCAAACTTGTATAACCAGAGTTCTTCCTTCGGGATCCGACCAGATTAATTCTGCCTTTACATCTTGTTTTACATAAATTGCAATTCCTTTTTTCTTGTGTTTGTCGGCCGGTGCTGTAAAAAGTTTACCTAATTTTGGACAAATTAGATGTCTTTCGTCATTTTTCGAAATATGTGTCTCTTGAAGACATATTATATCTGCGTTATGTTGAATAAGTTTTGAGAATATCCTTTTTCTTTTTGATAATGAATTTAATCCGTTTATATTGATGGAGAGCTACTAAACCAATATTCCTTTTAAAGAAAATTAGGTTTAGAACTCTTGGAAGAGTGCTAAATCCATCTTTACATAGAACCCACATTAGTACTTCAAACTGTGCTAATCAAACGTTTATAGGCAGATGCCTCTGCAGAGCTCAGGTGAATAGCCTCTTTTGTAGAGCTCAAAGTCAAAAATTACTAAGAAACATAATTGGACAATGTGACCTGGTCTAATAGGGGGAGGGAGAATCTATATTTTAACTATGTGGGTTTGCACGGGAAATAGCTAGATCAGGTTTAATGTCAAGGTTCCAACTGATGAACTCAAGCAAAGCTGGTACTACAGAGACAATTCAATCTCCTCATGCAAAATTGTATTGTGTACATAATTCCGGCACATATGAAAGCAAAACCAGATCTAGCTATTTCCTGCGCAAACCCACATAGTTAAAATATAGATTCTTCCTCCGCCTATTAGGCTAGGTCACCTTGTCCAATTGTGTTTCTTAATATTGTTCTGAGAAAGTCTTTTTGGCTCTGGCAAACACCTGATGAAATGTCCTTGGTTGCCATGGCTGTTGTCTTGTTTCTGAGAGTGTACATAGCATTCTTTCTCTCCCTCCCCACTTGGGTTGTTGGCAAGCTGAACATCGAAAATGGATGAAATGGCAAAAGCAAAATTTGAGGCTTCCCCCTGGTGGAGACTGACTCTGAGGGAGAAGAGGAACAGCCGACAGGGAGTGGAAGTGTGACTCTGGAGGTTGTGGAGGAGGCTGGGCAAGAGCAGAGGCTGGCTGGGCAGTCAGAGGAGGACCCAGGCCCATCCCCTCTCCATCCTAGGGCACACAGGAAGGAGAAGATATGGGAGAGATGTGGTCTGTGGGGGAGGAGAGGGCCTTGATCCTCCTCATGGGCTGCAGCTGTGACAACTGAATAAGAGGACGGACATGCGTATGGGCGAGTGCTGGAAACAAAGCGTGGAAATATCTCTCCAATTTATTATTCCTCTCTGAGTTTGGCGTCCTTCCCAGTGTGTGTTCTGTTATTTGTGGACGTCCTCCAGCCCTTATCTTGCCTGGTTTGTGTTGTTTTTTTTCCTCCTTCTTGTAACTGCTTGTGTGGGAGTTTTTCGTCTTCAGTCAAGGATATTGGGAACTTAGAAGCAAAGTGAAGGAATAAAAGGGGCTTCACCTGTTTTTTGTGACTGTGTTTATTTTATATCCCACGCTGGATCATCATAAGGCTTGACACAATGACCACGGACTTGAAAAATGGCTAAAAGGAACTGGGTGTATCCCAGCTCTGAATGCCTTATTAAGTACATTGTCAGTGGAGCATTCTAGATGTTATCCATGGCCAAAATTGAGGGGAAAAAAATAAAGGAGAAATGCTACTTTAAAATCAGAGAAGTTAAAGATGGCTTAGAAATGCCTCTACTGTGCGCTGGGGTTGAGATAAGGACAGTTTCATGAAAATATGGCTTCTTCTTCTTTTTTTTTAAAGCAGAGTTAGTGAGGTGTGCAGGTGAGCTCAGATCAGTGGTGGTATTCTACCAGTTTGGCCCAGTTCTGGCATACCGGTAGTGCTGAAAGCACCAAAGATCAGCTGAGACCAAATTGGTTCTCTGAGGAGCTGCTGTTGGGCCCAGCCAGTCTCACATACTGACCTTTATTCTCTGCTTTTGGAGCACATCCGCTTTGCACGGCACAGCAGATTGCCGTGCTTCAGCTGCTGAAGCGACAGGGAAAGTGCAGGATTGCAGGAGAAGAGTCAGAAAGGCTCTGCGCCTGCTCAAAGTGCGCACTGGCAGGTGCACACGTGCAAAGTGTGTGCGTACATGCAAAGTGTGCTCACCAAGCCACGCCCACCAAACCAGTGGTAAACTATTTTGAAACCCACCACTGGCTCAGATTCAAAGTAAGTACTGGGCTTCAGGGTTTGGGATTCTAGAATTCTTTGAGCCCAAATCCCATTTCTTATTTCAGACAAACTTCAGCCTGCATTTTTATTGGTTCCTTTAGAAATAGGCTTTGTATACATTTGCAATTTTCCTTACCGAAGATCCCGGAGACTGGTTTTGTTTTTTTTCAAGGACTTAGCATGAAGTAATTAAGAAGCAAGGCTCATACTGTGAAGAGGATATGGAGGGAACACATACAAAATTGATTGCTGCTGCTTTCAACCCTTTAACGTTGTCAACAAGATACTGAGTTAAAAACAGAAACAGGCACAAATATAAATGCGAGTCTTGGAACACAATTTACCCAGCTAGACCAACGTGAATGTGTGCTTCTAAATAAAAATCACAGCCTCAGTTAAAGCAATAAAAAGTCCCCAGGTCTCCTCAAAAGTCTTAAGAAAAGAAGGACCAGAAGAGAGATGATAGGCAGTGTTCCAATATTTGAGGGGCTATCACAAAGAAGAGAGGGGTCCATCTATTCTCCAATTCCAAAGCACCTGAAGGCAAGAGAAGAGATAACGGATGGAAACTAATCAAGGAGAGAAGCAAACTAGAACTAAGGTGAGAACAATTAACCAGTGGAACTGCTTGCCTCCAGAAATTGTGGGCGCTCCATCAATGGAGGTTTTTAAGAAGAGATTGGACAGTCACTTGTCTGAAACGGTGTAGTAGGATCTCTTGCTTGGGCAGGAGGTTGAACTAGAAGGCTCCAAGGTCCTTTCCAACTCTATTATTCCATGTTCCATGTTCTAAGAAAACTGCCTCGAGTTTCTTCTAGCTTGGATTCCTATTTGTTGTTTTTTATTGCCTTTAAAAACCAACGTTCCAGCATGGCAATGATATCTGGATGAATTACATTGTCTATTTCTGCTTCTGATATTGAAGAAGGTAATGAGGAGAGGAGGAGGAAATCCAACAAGGTAGAATACAGGTAGCCCTCAACTTACAAGTGTTCATTTAGTGAAAAAAGTCTTGCAGATTAAGGACAATATGTAAAAAAAAAAACTAAACAAAAAGTAATCACCAATGAATAATTCACACTTGTGCAATAATTAAATTTTGAGATTTAATTATTTTGTGACTTTATGTTTAATAAACATTTAATAGTTAATCTCTAGAGTTTTTCTATACATAGCCTCTGAAGAAAGGGATTGTTGACCACTCAAGTATAAAATGATTGACATTTTAATTTCCCACAATTACCAAAAATGTGACCATGGTTGGGTGATCCTTTGAGCGAAAATTTCATTTTAATGTACTGTATGCCGATTAGTGTACATTCAAAGTGACAATAAAGTTATTCTAAGTATAAGTATAAAGAACTGAATGTAGGGGAAGGAGTGGTAAAACTTGGAGGTGGTGTTAAAAGAGGGATTAGCCTAGAATCTGTAGGTAGCCACAAGCAAACTAAACCCTACATCACTTGAATTCCATTGACCCTTAACTCCTAACAGGTGCTAACCCTAATATTTCTCTGCATAGGCATCAGTAACAACAAATCAGTTTAATTGGACCTTCATGTGTGGACCTGAACTTTCATACCTGACAATGCATTGAGAAAGGTTGTTGGAGTAGTCTTGAAATCAGTGCTAAGACAAAGTAAAATATTGAACCACATAAATTTCTCCCAGAGAAAAATATTGTAACATAATAGAACTCTTCATTAAGTCTGGAGATATGGAAGGCCAACTTGAAGTAAAGGAAAAATGGAGATATGAAAGATTAGTACATCCTTCAAATTCTCTATAGCATCTCTGCGTGTTTTATGCATCTGTGCAAGCATTGTAAGGGGAAAGTAAACACCATATGGCAGCCTGTTCCCCTATCCCCAACTGGTAACCATCAGATATTCTGGGACTGCAATATCCAGAATTACTTAAGTGTACCTCTTATCCTTTTTTTAGAAAAGTAGAAATCCTCTGAAGGTCTAATAAAACAGCACATTTTGAAAGAGAAAGGAACCTGGAGGCTTTCTGGTGAATTCCACCATTATCTTTCATTTTTAATTAATTGTTTGTTTGTTATAACACAGGGCCACAACTTTTGAACTAAGTCACTTCAAATGGGCTAACTTACAGAATGCATCCAAAATCTGGGACCCATGATTCCCATGGAATTAAAATTCGGCAAATTTTATAAATCACATTAGGACATAAAAGTTCCCATAGAGCACAAAATATCTTAAAACACTTCCCATGTGATGTCCGCCTGTGCTATATACCATTCAACATGGGATGTTTTCACGGCAGATAAGTCTCTAAATAGATCCCTAATGTTCTGCCACTGTGGAAGGTACTGAGGAAATACCTCTAAAACAATGGGTCATGGGTTGTCTAATTGTTTATTATTGTTGAGTTCCTGAACCTGGGTTTCATTGCTCCTAGTTCAACACCGTTGGAAGAAATATCCAGGTCCAGTTCCAAGCTGGGAGAAAGGCACTGAAGACAAAATGGAGGCTGGAGGCTGATTGGAAAGAGGGTCCATTTATTGATGAAGCAGAACTGCCAAGCACGTGTGATTCTGTGCAGCTGACCACATGGAATTGAGAGTGAAGGGTTTTTATACCTTCTCCTGGGCTTTGAACTTGAGCTTCCTGTTTCTGTGCAAGAACATGTATTCTATTGGCTGTTGTCAGACTCCCATAGGGCCATATAGGAGTCATGTTTGTCTGAGCTAACTTTGGTTGAAGTTTGCTGGGTGATGCAATGTGCTTAGGAGATTGTGCAATGTAGCAAGCTCTGCAGCTAGATGGTAGTGGGTTAATCCTATTATATCCTGAAGGGCCATGTCTTAATCCCATCACCCTTGAGCTGAAGGTCTTTTGATTTGTGGATAAGGAGCAGGGAACTGGGGCTCTGAGGTTCTGTCTCCCTTAAGATTTTTATTTCTCTTTTAGGGGAAATATTTTAGCCTGCCTTTTTTAATATTTCCCAAAATATTTCATTCTTCTAGGAGGTGGGTGGATGTTAAGTTTCTACAATATCCTAAATCAAGGTGGGGAACCATGGCTCTTTTATGATTTGTGGACTTCAACTCCCAGAATTCCTGAACAAGGCTGGCTCAGGAATTCTGGGACTTGAAGTCAAAAAAAAGGGCCATAGTTCCTCACTTTACCATAGAAAGTTAGTAGATGAATTCCATATGGTAGAAGCACCCACGAATGGTCTAGGTAAAATAATTATCCCTTGGTGGGATTCAATTTTTCTTTACTACAGTTCTGTGGGCGTGGCTTGGTGGACATGGCAGGGGAAGGATATTGCAAAATCTCCATTCCCTCCCCACTCCTGGAGGAAGGTTACTGCAAAATCCCATTCCTTCCCCATCTCACTAACCTGCTTTCCAGCTCCGTTCTCATGTGCAGGGCAACAAAAGAAGACCAAGCTGATCAATTGGGACTCGAAGGCAGAGAATAGATGGGGGTGGGGCCAATCAGAGGTGGTATTTGCCAGTTTTCCAAACTACTCAAAATTTCCACTGCTAGTTCTCCAAAACTGGTCAGAACCTGCTGAATACCACCTCTGATCCCCCCATATAAAGAGAGAACCTTGTAACTCCAGACTAAATCTTACATTTTGGGGATTAGCAGAACTGGCTCCATAGTTGTGTTTAAGGGAGATGAATCTGTTTGAATAAAATCTAGCCTAACATGATGCAAGATGGGAGTACATGTTTAGAACTCCCAATTTATTAATATTTACTAATACAGCAATTACTCTACTTTAGCTGCAAGTTTCTGAATAATGAGTAACAGTACCATTTCATTCATCTAAATAATCTCCATTGAAATTGGTATTAGTGTCACTGAAAGCAGGCAGAAGTATAGCTGATTTTTCTTAAAATGTTTTGTTGAAATTATATAGAAAATAAGCAGTAGACGTGCTAATGTTACAGATGTTAGATCAAATTGAAATGGAAGACAAAGCTTGGGCATTCTGATGCTTTCCTGTGTTTTTAATCTCCTCTTTTCTTTGCTAAGAATTTACTGTTTGCAATGGCAATAGCAATAGCAAAAAATTATGATTAAAGATCATAATAAAATACAATTACTCTACATCCATACAGGGAGTCCTCGACTTATGACCACAGTTGAGCCCAAAATTCCCATTGCTAAGTGAGACATTTATTAAGTGAGTTTTGCCCCATTTTACAACCCTTCATGCCACAGTTGTTAAGTGAATCACTGCAATTATTAAGTTAGTAATGCAGTTGTTAAGTGAATCTGGCTTCCCTGTTGATTTTGTTTGTCAGGTCACAAAAGATGATCACATGACCGCTGCATCCATCATAAATATGAGTCTGCTGGATTTTGATCATGTGATCACGAGGATTCTGCAATAGTCATAGGTATGAAAAATGGTCATAAGTCACTTTTTTCAGCGCTGTTGTAACTTAAACAGTCACTAAATTAACTGTTGTAAGTTGAGGACTGCCTGTATTTTCCCACGTCATTGTAGTTGTGCTTTTAAAGTTGTAGCAATGTTTCGGCAGAATCTCATCTGCCATCATCAGGCTTCTGTACTGTGTTTGTCTGTGAGTCAGACTTTCACAGCCGTTTCAGTTTTAAATTTGGGGCTAGCCTACTGCCATGCCAGAATGGTTTTTTCTTCATCCTGATTGGTTGGGAGTCTTGGTCTGTGTTTATTGGTCTTGGAGTTTGCTGTGTTCTGCTTGATTGGTGTTTCTAATATCTTCTGTCTGTTTTGTGGCTCTTTTTGTGTCTTGATTGGCTGGCAACATTGTGTCACAGACGAACACAATACAGAAGCCTGATGATGGCAGATGAGATTCTGCCAAAACGTTGCTACAACTTTAAAAGCACAACTACAATGATGTGGGAAAATACCCGAACAAAGCTGAATACCATACATGTAAGTACCCATATGGATCTTTGGTTGTTCGGGTTTTCTCCCGCGTAAGATTCGAAGTATCTAGGCAACGTTTCGATGAAGTCTCATTCATCATCTTCAGGCTTCTGTCTTCGGCTCTTGCTTCTCAGAGTGAGATTCATATATATATATATATATATATATATATATATATATATATATGTCTTCATTATGGTCCAAAAAGTAGGAATCAGCCTTTGCCAAGACTGGAGAAGATGCCAGACTGTTCTTACAGACTTTTTGCTGAAGCAAGGGGAAAAAATGAGCTTGTGATTTATGGGTTTGATGATTAAAAAAAGTACACCATGCAAAGAAGGAAATCATGCTGAGATGATAAATTAACTTATTGGATTAGAGAAAAGACACCCAGCCACCTTTATTGGAGACTGAAAATCCCTTATGGAATTTTGTATAAAAATTGGAGGAAAAAAATGAACGTGATTTATGGTGTTGATGATTAGACAGGATAGACCATAGAAAGAAGCCTGTCATGAGGTAAATTGTATCATGAGGTAACTTTATAGAGAGAAGTTAAAATATAACTGTACTTATAACTGCTATGAAGAATACTGGAAGCCACTTCTTTGCATCTTCTTTCTTTAAAAAAAAGTTTCAATAAAATCATATTTTAAAAAGAAAAGAAGGAAATTATGTTGTAATCTTAGAAAAGGGTAAAATATTAATGTACTGGCAACTGATATTAAGAATGGAAGCTGCTTCTTGATAACTTTTTCTTTTCCCTCTTCTCTGTTACTTACTTTGCACTTTTTTTAACTTACTTAATTTTTTTGCTTTCCTTTTTTTTCAAAATTATTGACTAGTTTCTATTATTACGTTATAAGTACTATTTTATTACTTTATAAGTAACTCGACGTGGTGAACATGTGTAATATGCTCCTCTCTCCTCCTATTTTCCCCACAACAACAAACCTATGAGGTGGGTTGGTTTGTGGGACAGTGATTGACCCAAAGTCACCATCTGGCTTTCATCCCTAGGTAAGATTAGAACGCATAGCCCCCTGGTTTCTAGCTTGAGGGGGAGGGGAAGGGGGAGGAGGAGGCGGAGGGAAGGAGAAGGAGAAGAAGAAGAAGAAGAAGAAGAAGGAGGAGGAGGAGGAGGAGGAGGAGGAGGAGGAGGAGGAGGAGGAGAAGAAGAAGAAGAAGAAGAAGAAGAAGAAGAAGAAGAAGAAGAAGAAGAAGAAGAAGAAGAAGAAGAAGAAGAAGAAGAAGAAGAAGAAGAAGAGATTCAAACAATTTACTACGTTATGTGGGCATGGCTTGTTGGGCATGGCTTGTTGGGCGTGGCAGGGGAAGATACTGCAAAATCCCCATTCCCTCCCCACCCCACTAACCTGCTTTCCAGCTCCATTCTCCTGTGCAGACAAACAAAAGAAGACCCAGCCGATCAGCTGGGACTCGGGAGGCAGAGAATAGATGGGGGCAGGGCCAGTCAGAGGTGGGATTTGCCGGTTCCTCAAACTACTCAAAATTTCTGCTGCTGGTTCTCCAGAACTGGTCAGAATGTGCTGAATACCACTCCTATTTCTGATTCTTCAGACAGTTACATCTACTGAGGGGGGAAAATAAATCATTTTTTTAGGGCATTAAAAGTTTGTAATGGAGCCTTTCCAATGAGAAGTGGGCTTTACAAATATCATTTTCTTTCTTTCAGGAAAAAAAAGGTTAAAGAAGAGAACGCTAAAACAAAAGGGCCTTGAACTGGTCCTCAGAAAAATGTTAGGAGAATATTAAGCAACTTCCACCCTAACATTTGTTCATTCATTCATTCACTCCTTCAGTCATTTGACTTAGAAAGTACCAACCTCAAAATGATTTTGGGCAGCTTACATAATTAAAAAGAAAACAACCCAATAATAAGTAAATAAACATATATACTCAAATCAAAGACATTTGGACACAGACTACTGCATTTGGCAGTGAAGGTGACAAAGGGTTAAGCTCTGCATAGCATTTACCTCAAAAGGACGCCTGCACCATCATTTCTGGTTGTTTCATCCCTGGAGATTTTAAGAAGATTAGACAGCCACTTGTCTGAAATGATATAGGGTCTCCTGTATGAGCAGTGGGCTGGACTAGAAGACCTCCAAGGTCCCTTCCAACTCTGCTATTCTGTTGTTCATAGCTTGTGAATCCCACTTCTGACACCAGTTTTTTTTTTTTTTATGGAATCAAAATGTAGGACTCACAGCAAATAATCAAGGTTCACTGCAGATTTTATTAAACACGTGGACTGGTGGAACTCTCCCTAAAGGATATTGAGAGAGACCCCACCCCACAAAGGGATGCAATGATATTTATACATCTCAAAAACTAAAGCATAAGCAACAGATAATGTAAGCATACATATTCATCGGTAATGGATCTCAGGTTACTTCCTACACCCGCTTACTTTCAAGAAAACAAAGTGGAGGAATAATGCAACAAACCAAAAGGAGAAAGAAATAAATCAATAAAGCAAGATAGAATGGCATCTCCCATAAATCAAAAGGAAGAGGCAGTTAGAAATTCCAGATGCTAAAAGGAAAACATCAGCCATTGGCGCTTTGAGTACAAATTTATGGAAATTGTTTTAAGAAGATAACAGATTGTTGTTCAAAACCCAAATTCCTTATAGCTCTATACATCAGTGTGATTTAGCTGTTTCCATTCATTGTCCCACAGTCCGTCCCTAGCAGTAAATATGAAGGGGGTTAGACCATTCTCTTTCTCATCAGTTGCCACCTTAAACCATAGGACTTTCTTCTCTGTCACAGAGAAAAGGGGATTGATTTATTGTCCAAAGCACCTCAGGGCGGGACAAGAAGTCATGGGTGGAAGATCATTAAACAGGGATCCTACCTAGAACTTAGGAAGAATTTCCTGACAGTGAGGACAATTAACCAGTGGAACAGCTTACCTCTTGTGAGTGCTCCACAAAAGCCTTCTTGGGGTTTTCAAGAAGAGGCTAGACAGTCATTTGTCCAAACCGGTTCTTAACCTGTGGTCCATGGACTCCTGGGTGGCCACAATGTCATCGCAGAAGGTCCACGAAAGCTTGAAAAAAATGTATGGTTAAAAGCTTGAATTGAGTCTTGGGAGTCTGTGGCCATGATCCATAGCCACTAAAGGTATTTAAAGGAGGTCCATGATGAAAAGCAGGTTGAGAACCACTGGTATAGAGTCTCTTGCTTGAGCAGGGGGTTGGACTAGAAGACCACCAGGGTCTCTTCCAACCCTACTATTCTATATCCTATGTTCTTTTTTAAGTGAGGACCACTAAGAATTCAAGGATTAATGCTACCTAATCTAGTGCCCATCACCATATTTTTAAAATTAAAAAAAATTAACGATTAGCAGATCGGCAGTATTGCAGTGATAAAGATATTAAAGACAGAAGAAAATGATTCCAGATGGTTCTGATGGGACTTTATTTTTTTCTAACTTGGAGGGGGAGTTGTTGTAGGTTGTCCTGTTGAGATGTACATTTATTTTCACCTTGGAGGCTTGCCATATCATTGGCATTAATCACCATGATGCGTCATGCTTCTAAAATGTGCAGCAGCATGGTGCATGGGGAAAAAATGTGAATTGTTTAGCTTGCATATTTCTCTCGCAACAGAAAGACACAACGGACTCCAAATGAGCAGAAAGTGCCTGCGGATTTAAATGACTGCATGTTTGCTCCAATCTCAAAAAAGAATGGATAGAAAATTAAGCAGAAAGAAAAACTTGCTTGCTTTTTCCCTTTGCATTCTCTAGCAATTTCTTTTTCTTCGTTTCATTGGGCCCATGCATTTTTTAAAATTGTATTGCGGTGAAGGGAGATGGGGGGGGGGGGTAAACACGACGCAAATTGCAAGAAACAAGTGTGCTTTTTCAGACATCGTTTTGATCTCACTGTATTTAATTCTCTCTTTTTTCTTCTTCCTGTTTTATATAGGAGCAGCAGGTGTTCTAGGGCTGCTGCTGAAGACCCCAAATGACAGCGGGGCAGACCAGCTGCAGACCTGCTCTGTCACCGCTGGAATAACAGGGTTAGAGCAGATGTCAAACCACAAGAGAAATGTACGGATATTTGCAATGTCTGCTTGCTGCAAAGTTTCTTTGCATCATAAAAATTGTCCTTGCATAACAACTGCCTGCCTCTCTTTTAAGCTCTTTTATATTTTCCATTGTGTCACAGAACTTTGAAACAATGCTGGAGAAAACAATATCCTAACTTATCCTTCTTTGAGGAATAGTCCGGGGGTGGGTGGGACTGGTTTTAGGTGGCACTGTGCTTGATTCTGAAGGTAAATGAACAGTTGTATACAAAAGATGTGTGTGCAGGCTTCCGGTTTGAGTTTCTTCGCGACAGACCGAAACCGCGATCGTGTGCGGTTTCGATCCGTGCTCACCACTGGAGTGCCCTAAGCCAGCTGGTTTCGGGGCTAAGCCACCCCGTAGAGGTGGTGAAGAGGGGGGAGACTGCCAGCAGGGTTGAGGAGAGCCACATCTCAGCTGGCCATTACTCCCTTTCCTGAAGGTGGTTGCAGCGGTGGTCAGAAATGGCCACCTCAAAGAAGAACTCAACCGGAAAAGAATGTGCAGGAGGAAGATAAGAAGTGAAAGTTTTGGTTGACTGGGTTAAACTGCAAAAGCAACAACTAAGGTACCCTGGAATTTAAATAAAAAAAAAATAACATTGTTCCCAAATAAGTCTTTGAAGCAGCGAAGGAGAGAGAAAAGGGAAAGGATTTGGGTTTTTTTCGCTCCTTTTCCTTTCCCTATACTGACAGCTAAGAGACTTGAGCAAGAAATTGAAAAAAAAAATCCACTTTGACATCAATAGGCATTTAACTGAAAATAAAATGTCAAATAAAGATTTCTGGATACTTAAAAGCTTTTGAAAGCAGGAAAGGAGAGAAAAAGAATAAAAGGGCAGGATCTGGAAAAAAGGGAGGAGACTGCCTAGATTTAAAAGGAATCTACAGTAAAACCTCAACAAGACTTCTAAAAGATACATTTTAACTGAAACTTAGCAACAAAATAGTAGAACCCCAGGAAGAGAAAGTGGAAAAAAGAAGCAAGAAGAAATAGTTTAGGAGTATTTGGATTACTTGGTGATCTCTGGATTTTTGGTTACTGCATTTGAGTGACTAAAATCAATCTGGTGGTTGTTTAAAAGTGTTTAAAATGGCACCACTTTTAGAAGAACTGAAAATGGAACTTAAAAAGTACAAAGAAGATGCACAAGAAGGGAGAGGTTCTTTTGGCTTCATATTTCAACTCTTAGAAATGGAGATTTGGAACTATGAGAAACAACAAGAAATGTCTGCAGAACAAGAAGATTGGGACAGAGAAGAAGCCATCTTTAATGAATAAGTAATTTTATGTGGGGGAAAAAAAGGGAAAGGGGGGAAAGAGAATGAAGAGTTTAAGATTTGAAAAAACAACCAAAAAGAAGAATAGTTTGAAAAATAAGTATAATATTAGAAAGCAACAGAAGAGGGGAATACAGAAGAGAGAATTAGAAGTAGAGAGACAAGGGGATAAAAAGGGGAGGGAGAAGAAGAGAGGGAAGAAGGAAAGGAAAAGAAGTTATAAAGGACAGAAACAAGATATAGAGAAATAGAGCCTATTTAGAGATAATGGGTGAAAATTTAATTGAAAAAGGGATTCTGCAAAGGTACATAAGATAGTATTGTTATATTAGAAATAGAAATAATTTCAGAAAATATGAAACAATGTATGATTAAAATGATGGATAAAATAGTTATCGTAATCTAGTGGAACGTTTGTTAATAAATAAATGAAATAAAACGAATGAGAGAATTAAGAAAGGATGGGAACATTTTAATTATTTAATGATTTATAAAATATAAGTGAAGAGAAATAGGGGGAGAAAAAATAATTATGAAAAGATTATAAGTGTTCCCAAGGAAGTATGATATTTAATTGAAAAAAAATGTTAAAGATGTTAAGATTTTAATGAATATTAATGATAGAACTGAATTGGAATGGAATGAGTGTTTTAATTATATATATTTATAATCTTTTTTAAAGAATATAGTGTGTATTTTAAGAATGTACCAAGCAGAATTTGATTGGAAGTTATGTATTATATTGAATGTTATAACCTTAAGGTATACATTGAAGCTTAAATAAGAGTTGAATGGGTAAAATTAAAAGATATAAAGGTGTCATACTCCAATTAGTAACTACAGGAGAAAAATTTGTTTAATGAGAAAAGATAATATGAAATTGAAACAGGACAGACAAAAGTATAAATATAATGATTTGAATTGAGATGAGGTAATCAAAATAAAATTAAGAAAATTAAAAGAGGGGAAAAATTATGTAGAAAATGTAAAACAATAATAAGATATGGAATAGAACACAAAAATGAGCATGAAATTGAGTTTGTGTCTGTATGAAGAAGTGTAACCCAGGACCATGCTATTTTCAAAAATAGATGTGTTATTTGTATTATGGGTTTCTTTTTTTGTGAAAACCTAAATAAAACTTTCAAAAAAAAAGATACGTGTGCAGATCATTTTTCCGTGGATTATTTTGGTGACATCAAGTCCCTTATGTGATACTTAACCAGCAATTAGAGCTATTTGCATTAAAGGCACTGCTGGAGAGAATGACAGAAGATAATGTAAATTCTGCCTGATGATATGTTAGATAGATATGTCTTTAAACCTGACCACTTAAGTTTCTGCTTGGATTTGCCACCTAAATGGTGCAGTCCAATCTCTTCTTGAAAGCCTCCAGTGTTCTGAGTGCATTTCTCTAGTTGGTTACTATAGAAATGATCCCTGAAAGAACTGCGTATTTTCTTAGAAGTTTCATTCTTGGACCTGCTATTACTGACAATCTTCAACTTGCAACCACATTGGAGTCCAAAATTTCCATTGCTAAGCAAGACAATTGTTAAGGGAGTTTTGCCCCATTTTATCACCTTTCTGGCCAGAGCTGTTGAGTGAATCCCTGCCGTTATTAAGTTAGTCAGATGATTGTTAGGTGAATCTGGCTTCCCATTCGATTTTTCTTGTCAGAAGGTTGCAAAGGGGGATCACATGAGGAGCCCAAGAATTTGCAACCATCGTAAATACGTGCCAGTTGCCAGGCGTCTGGATTTCGATCGCGGATGCTGCAAGAGTTGTAAGTGTGAAAAACGGTCATAAGTTACTTTTTTCATCTAATTTCAAACGAGGACTACCTGTATTGAGTCTCTAAAAATTGCACATTTTCGCAAAAGGTAAGGGAAACCTTTACTTTCATCTAACCAGCTTTAATAAAGACTACCAAATGGGAAAAGTAACTCTGTAGCACCCCCTTCTGGCCCTTATACGTTTTGAGTCCTTTGTCTTCATTTGAGGAGAGGAGAGAGAATTAAAGCACTTGTCTTCTGCTCTTGTGATTTAAGGATAAGTTTTATTAAGAATTTGGAAAAGAAATGGTTGGGCAGTCAAATGCCCAATTATAGTGGGATGGAACAAGGGATTTAATGCTGACAAAATATATCCAACTTCTCAACCATCAGCCTCCATTGAAAGCCATGGGAAAATCGGATTAAGAAAGAACTAGAATTCTGTACCCATTCCTTTCGTTTTTAATTGTTAGAATTGTGTCAGTTTCAATTATTCCCCTTGTCTTGGAAGTGACAGTAAAAGTAATAATTGTCACAACAAACATAATCTTTCATTTGCTTTGTTTTGTGGAAAATAAGAATAAAAATAGAACTGGTTTTCTATGAATACAATTTAGTCCTTGGGTGCTCTCTGAGCTCGGTTTTTTTCTTGTAGACATTTCATTACCTAAACTACCCAGTGAAACAACTGCAAAACAACAACAACAAAAAAAAAACAGCCAAGCTCAGAGAATACCAATGATGCCTCATTTGAATCCTGAGCTTCAAATATTCTCTTTTATTGGTACAATTCAGCCCTCTGGCTTCAACGACATTTACATCCTCATGGGACTGACTGCAGCT